>NC_061119.1:214975964-214984258 GCF_002878395.1 Capsicum annuum
CTTCTCCTTTTTTTTCTCCTTTTTCTTCAACTTCTTCTTTTCCTTATTCTTTTTCTCCTTCTTCTTCTTTTTCTTCTTCTTCTACCCCTTCTTCATCTCTTTCTTCTTCTCCTTCTTATTCTCCTTCTTCTTCTTCTCCTTCTTCTTCTTCTTCTACATCTCCTTCTTCTTACTCTCCTTTTACTCCTTCTTCTTCTTCTTCTTCTTGTTCATGTTCTTCTTCTTTTTATTCTTCTTTTTCATCTTTTTCTTCTTCTCCTTCTTCTCCTCTTTCTCCTTCTTCTTCTCCTTCTTCTTCTCTTTCTTTTTCTTCTTCTTCTTCTCCTTCTTCTCCTCTTTTTTATTTTTCTTCTTCTCCTTCTTCTTCTTCTTTTCTTCTCCTTCTTCTACTTCTTCTCTTTTTTCTCCTCCTTCTTTTCCTTCTTCTTTTTCTTTTTCTTCTCCTTCTTCTTCTCCTTCTTCTCCTTCTTCTTCTCCTTCTTTTTCTGCTTCTACTCCTTCTTCTTCTCCTTCTTTTTCTGCTTCTACTCCTTCTTCATCTCCTTCTTCATCTCCTTCTTCTTCTCCTTCTTCTCCTCTTCCTTCTCCTTCTTCTTTTTTTTCTTCTTCTTGTAAAACTAGATTGAAAAAAATTATTTGTGAGAAGACTTGCCAACATCACCTTTTCAGGACTTCACAACCACTTTTCCTTCAAACAAAGAACCTTGTCTTATAGGACTAGTGAGGTCAAACATCACCTTTTGAGTTTGAAAAAAAAAGTTGAAAAAGGTTACAAGATCTTATGTTTTCCATCTCAATAACAAGTCATCCATTACAAAAGATCTAAGGGGACTAAAACTTCAAGTTGATGAACTACTTATGTGGACCCGCGACCAATGACATGCTGCCACATCACCTAAGTTACTGTTCACATGATAATTAAGCTCAAATTTGGATGTTCTAGTTTCTAATTATTGATTCCTAGTTTCCTCTAATTGACTTGAGAACTAATTAACAAACTAGTACATTCCTACTAGCTTGTCAATTAGTCCCTTGAAGCATTATGTTCGTGTCAACGTTTGTTTGTGTGCTTTTGTCATTTGAATACGTTGTATCTCTTGGTTCTAGTCCGACGAGAATTCCTTGAGTTTCAAACAAGAATCTATTTCGGGTAAGAGCATACTCATATCTTACGGATTCACAGGTTCTTAGCCAATCTACAACACTTGTGGAACTTGAGTATGAGTGAACCAAGAGAGTGTGAGTGAGGAGAGGGATTTTAAACTAAATTATTTGTTACTTGTGTAGGTGATACCTTGATAATGGAGGGAACCACATCTCGAACCATGGATTCTAATGAAATGGAGAATATGAGGGTCACTCTTGAAGCTATGACCCGAGCTCTTGAATGGTTGAGTATGGAAGTGGGAGCCATAAGGGAAGAAGTGACGACTATTTGTGGGAGGTTAGAACAAGTGGAGAGTCAAAGAAACTCTCGTCCTTCTACTTCTCGATATGTTTCATCAAGTGAACATGATAGAAATTTCTCCATCACCGTTACTCCTGAAACATGGCCACAATTGTCAAATCCTTCACTAACTCCACTAAATGCCGCAAGCCAAACCACTTATAACCCTCTAAACCGAGACTCCAATAGACCTACCCACTCCTAAATGCCTCAAGTTCCACAAGAGGTACTCGGACATCAAATGCCCCCAAAAAATCCGAACCCCCCTTCCAAGCTCCACTAAACCACAGACCACTACCTCCAAAAAATCCAATTTCTCCGAATCAAGTTCCAAATGTCCAAAACCATCCCATCCACTTTGAGGAATATGGTAGAAAGGATTATGAAGGGTATGGAGTCTTTGACAATGCCTACATGAGGGACGAAGAGATGAGAGGGGGTCCTGTGGATCCAATGAGATACCGAGGGTATAGAGAAAGCGGAAACCGACACCTATAGAGACGTAGGCATCAATACCATCAAATTGAGCCTACTTATCTTTAAGGGTGAAAGTGACCCTGAGGTGTATCTTGCTTGGGAGTTGGCGTGTGATAAAGTTTTTCAAGTGAATGATATCTCGAAGGAGAAGAAGAGTTGTTATGCCATAACTCATTTTGAAGGCTATGCTAACACTTGGTGGGACTATGAAAGCGGTTCAGCAATGAGTTGGTAGAGGGAAAACCACCACCATGGTTTTGGTTGAGGTATCTATGAGGCAACAGTATCTTCCCAAAAGTTATCACCATGAGTTGCTTGCTAGGTTATATAATTTACAACAAGGGAATCAAAGTGTTATGGCATACTATGACTAGTTTCAATAACTCATGTTGAAGCTTGATCATCGAGGAGAACAAATTGGCCATAACATCATTCGGTTCAAGTGTGAGTTGAACAAAGAGATCTCCACTCATTTGATGCTTCACAAGTTTGATACCATTGAAGGGATTTTCCAAGCATCTCTTGAGATTGAAAGGGATCTTAAAGAGAGGTCATCGTTCAAGGCAAAGGTACCATCAATCTCGAGTTGGTCAAGGATCAAAGATATGGTTCAACCATTTTCAGGTTGGCCCAAAACAAGGACCAACCCGACACTACAAGGCTGCCCGAGCCTAAAACAGTCCACAAATTTCCTCTCCAGCAAGAAGCTCACAAGTATCCTAATCCTAAAGGGTTCCAATGTTCCAAGTGCCAAGGTTGGGGACATAAAGCCAATGAATGTCCAAACCAGTGCAATGTGATCCTAAGGGAAAGGAGATTGTATTACCTGAGGAATTGGGTCTTGAAAAAGAAGAGAATGAAGATGAGCCTCAAGATGGAGAGGAACCCAAAAATGATCCACATGATGATGATGATGATGATTGTGAGGATGCTAATCCGTAAGAAGGGGAGTGAGTGGTTCTAAAATTTATAATGAGGCGTGCCATGATAAGTAAGGCAATAGATGATCCTAGCGAACAGGAGAATCTATTCCATACTAAATGTCTTATGAAGGGAAGTGTGTGCACTATGGTGATAGATAGTGGAAGTTGTGTGAATGTGGTTAGTGTTGCAATGGTGAACTTCTTGAAATTTCCAACTACACCTCACACTAGTCCTACAAGTTTCAATGGTTGAATGAATGTGGTAAGTTAAAGTTCACAAGGCAATGTGTCAAACATTTTAAGGTACCCAACTACCATGACGAGGTGCTTTGTGACGTGATACTAATCCAAGCTTGTCACTTGTTGTTAGGAAGGCGTTGGCAATACGATAGGTCGACAAACATGATGGAAGGTCCAATCGGTATACACTTGAGAAGGATGGCCGCTAGGTCACTCTTCATCCATTATTGCCTTCCTCAGTGAATAAATTACACCAAAAGATGTGAGAATTGAGGAAAAAAGGGAAAGAAGGCCGATAGTGAGGGGGAAAAGAGGGGAACCTGAGAGTGAGGGAGTAGGGGAAACCGAGGGGCTCCTAATTTCTAAGGGGCAACGAAGTGTGGTGATGATGGCTAGGAGGAAAGAATTATTTGTGGATCATGACGAGGACACTCTGATGCTCCTCTTGGCTCATTGTTTTAATACTAATGCCACTAATATTTCCATTTCTTCTCCTATTTCTCATGTTTTATAGGATTACGAGGATGTATTCCCAAAGGAATTACCGCAAGGATTGCCCCAACTTTGGGAAATTGAGCACCAAATAGATTTATGCCAGGTTCATAATTGCCCAACAAATCGGCTTGTAGGAGAAACCCGATAGATACTAAGAAATTGCAATGCCAAGTTGAGGAACTCCACAACAAAGGGTATATCAAGAAGATTATGAGCCCTTGTGCGGTCCCGGTGCTACTAGTTCCCAAGAAATATGGGACTTGGCATATGTGCGTTAATTGTCGAGCCATCAACAAGATAACGGTAAAATATCATCATCCTATTCCTAGGTTAGATGATATGCTTGATGAATTGAGTGGTTTGTGTTTGTTTTTTAAAATTGATTTGAGGATTGGCTATCATCAAATTCGTATGCAACCGGGTGATGAATGGAAAACCTCCTTCAAGACTAAATTCGGTCTCTATGAATGGATGGTTATTCCATTCGGCCTAACAAATGCTCCAAGTACTTTCATGAGGCTAATAAATCATGTGATGAAGCCATTATCTGAAAGTTTGTTGTTGTTTACTTTGATGATGTATTGGTGTATAGTAAGTCCTTAGATGAACATGTAAAGCATTTATAGTATGTGTTTGATGTCCTCCAAAAGGAGAAGTTATATGCTAATCTAGAAAAGTGTTCTTTTGGTGTCCATGAGGTTGTATTTCTTGGGTTTGTGGTGAGCTCAAGAGGGGTCGAAGTGGATATATCTAAGATTGACGTCATTAAAAATTGGACAAATCCCAAAACCGTTGGTGAAATAAGAAGCTTCCACGAGTTGGCTAAATTTTATAGACGTTTTGTCAAAGGATTTAGCACCATTGTCGCCCCTTGACCGAAGTGATTAAAAAGGATCAGCCTTTCAAGTAGGGATATGAACAAGCTAAGGCCTTCGAGGACTTGAAAGCTATGATCATCTCGGCCCCTTTGCTATAATTGCCAAATTTTGATAAGACTTTTGAGGTCGAATGTGATGCTAGCAAAGTCAGCATAGACACGGTTTTAATGCAAGAATTGAAGCCTATTGCCTACTTTAGCAAAAAGCTTAAAGGAGCAACTCTAAACTACTCTACATACGATTTAGAGTTGTATGACTTGATTAGAGCCTTGTCCACTTGGAAACATTATTTGTGGCCTAAAGAATTTGTGATCCAAATGGATTATGAATCCTTGAAGCATCTATGGGCACAACAAAAGCTTAACCGGCGACATGCCAAATGGATTGAATATCTTGAAACCTTCCCTTATGTTATTTAATACAAGAAGGGTAAAGATAATGTGGTTGCCGATGCTTTATCCCAAAAACATGTGCTTGTGTCTACTTTGTCGTCTAAGTTGATGGGGTTTGAATGCTTCTAGTCTTTATATCCCGAGGACCATCACTTAGCTCCTATCTATAGAGAAAGGAAAGAGTTGGATAGGGATAGGTGGGTTACGGATAGAGGTTCCCATCCCTATACCAAATTTGAGGGATACTTGTTTAAAGGTAGACGATTGTGTGTTTCCTCAAGTTTGTGGAGAGAATTATTTGTGGGGAAAGCACACAATGGCATTCTAATGGGCCATTTTGGGGTCGAGAAAACCCTCGAAATTTTGGAAGAATAATTTTATTGGCCTAGAATGCACAAGGAAGAGGCCCAAACTTGTGGCCAATGTGTTGAGTGGAAAGCAGTCAAGTCACGGCTCTAACCCAATGGGTTGTACACCCCATTATCCACCCCTTTGTGTCCTTGGCTTGACATGTCAATGGACTTCGTATTGGGATTTCCGAGGACTAGAAGGGGCGGGATAGTATTTTTGTTGTGGTAGATCGGTTTTTCAGGACGGCGCACTTTATTCCTTGTTCTAAATGTGATGATGTACCTAGCATAGCCTCTTTTTTTGTTGATAATGTTGTAAAACTTTATGGTGTTCCGAGGACCATAGTTAGTGATAGGGATTCTAAATTCCTTAGCCATTTTTGAAAGTCTATGTGGGGTAGACTGGGTACTAAGTTATTGTTTTTGACTTCATGCCACCCACAAACCGATAGCCAAATGGAAGTAGTTAATAGGATCTTAGGGTCTATGCTACGGTCCATGGTTAAAGGAAAAATGACTTCTTGGAATAAGAACTTACCATTGATTGAGTTTTCTTATAATCGTGTTATACACTCAAGCACGGGGATGACACCCTTTGAGTGTGTATACGGCATCAACCGCCTCACTTCTTTAGATTTAACCCCTTTGCCAAGTGATTTGTGATAATCTTAGATGGAAGAAAATGGGCCGAGGCCAAGAAGAAGCTACATAAGAAGGTGAGGTTACAGTTGGAGAAGAAAAACCAAGAAGTTGCGAGGCTAGCCAACAAAGAAAAAAGAAAGATCATTCTTGAACCGAGAGATTGGGTGTGGGTGCACCTAAGGAATGATAGATTCCCGTCTCAAAGGAATGCTAAGTTGATGCGGCAGGGTGATGGCCCATTCCAAGTGTTAGAAAGTATCAAAGACAATGCCTACAAGATTGATCTACCCCCGGAATATCAAGTGCACAACACTTTCAATGTGTGCAATCTCTCTCAGATGGAAATGGTGGAGGATAGTAATGATCCGAATTTAAGGACAAACTCCCTTCAAGATGGAGAAGATACGGGAACTCCTAGCTTGAGACCTTTCACACGAAGCCAAGCACGTGAGTTGCAATGACTCCAAGTCTTGTTCACATTCTTGGCCATGTGTGAGGCCTTTGTAAGCCCATCTAAGGGCCTATATTTAATAAAATGTGAAGAGGCCCACCAAGACACCCCAAACCCACCCACTTAAATGCCAAGGGTATTTTGGTCTTGGTCCCTCCTTTCTAAGTGACTATATAAGCCATCTAATAGGGTTAGCCTTGCTTTAGTTCATTCCTATTATTCAAGAAACAAAAGACTTGAAAATTTTTTACTTCTCCTTCTCATTTGGAGAGGCCAAAACCTAATTCTCACTAGTAGAGTGATACTAGTGTTGTATCTTAGCAATAAACTAGGTTCTTCGGGTTCTTTGAGTTCCTCTTGGTCAAAGTAAGAACTTGGTATTGATATTTATTAGTCTTAAGGTCCTTTCTCTTGTTAGGATTCTTAGATTAATGACTATTATGTGTCAAGTTTCTATCTCTTTCTTTGTAAATCTTGTTAACATTGTGTTGTTGAATATAAAAGTCTAGTGAAGCCGTGTGGGGCTCTTTTGATTCACTAGCAATATTGTCTTTGTTGTTCTTGTTGTTAAACTCACTTTTCTAGTTCAAACAAGTGTTGAAAGCCTAGTGAAGCCGTGTGTGGTCATTTTCGATTCACTAGCACTTTGTTGTTCATCTTGTTGTTCTTGTGTTGGTTGGAATCTCTTGATACACACTTAGCATTGTGTCAAGTCTGGGGAGGGTAGGATGTATATACACAGACGTTACCTACTTTTGTGAGGTACAGAGTCTGCTTCATATATCCGCAACTCAAAAGAAAAGTATAAAATGCAGGTTTTCTTCTTGTGATTAAATATTAATGAGGTTTTTCTTTCTTTTTACATATCAAACTAAAAGGGCATCTATAATATAGAGATACATGTATTTCTGCCATCATATAAGGTATAATCTTATGAATGATATCCAAAAACTAAATTGACACAAGTTAAATTAATCGCCTTCCATAATTTACCTGCGTGACTGATGACAAGTGATGCTTCCTTCAAGGAGTCAGCTATACTTGATAAAAATGTGAAGTACTCCAAAATTGCAGACCCATTTTAATTTGTTGACTGGATAGATAAAAATATAATATAATCAATTTTAAAAAATAAAGAATAGTCATAGCAGACAAGAAGTGATGCACATCAGGCTGGTCATATAACAAATAATGGTAGGTGTGAGTTTTCAGAGGACGAGTGAGTTCTAAGAAATAATGCAAGCGCTTTCCATGTTGCATTACAATTTTAACTCGATAACCAGTATTTCCACTATACAGGTGTAATGCCCCGTAAAAAGTCGTGCATGTATTAGCTCCTAGTAATGTACTCTTAAACTTGAAAGCTTGAATTTTTTCAAAGTGTCAAAGAGACCTAGTCTCATTTTTAGCTCTTGATCTTTGGGGATTTTATTTTCGACCTTCCCGACATCCAATTTTATATTTTCTTGTTACGTTGCACTGGGGAAAGGTCATATTACGTATTGGGTGAGTTTCGGAATTATTGGACGTCGTTTAGGGCATGTTTGGATGCCCAAAACAGTTGCATCATGCGATATGCATGCGTCACAAGGTCCAACACATGTGGTAGCATGCGACAGTGTAGTGGGAAATAACATGCGACGCATGGTCTATTGCACGCCTGAGAATTTTTCAGCATTTAAGCTCCGTCTCATTAAGGGTAAAATAGTATTTTTTACAATCCCTTATCACCTCTAACATGGGAGTTAACTCCCAAATACCCATATTATTGATATTTTTCTCAAAAATTATCAAGAACACTCCCAAGGGTTTCAAACCAAAAACCCAAGTAACTCAAGATTCAACCGTGAGTTTCAGAAATTGATTGGAGATTTGGAATCCCCAGACCATAGGCTTCAAGAAGCACCCATTGAACTCTTAAATAGAGGTACGTGGGGTTTTCCTAAAATCTCATGGGCATAGAAATCATGATTTTAAGAAAGGGGTTTACAGATTTATG
>NC_061119.1:214984358-215032832 GCF_002878395.1 Capsicum annuum
AATGTGTTTAAGAATGAATATTCAATTGAGAACATGAATTACAATGAAATCCCTCTCTAGTTATGATTTTCCTTAACTCATGATATGCTATGGTTTGTTTTGAATACATTCTTGAAAAGCATAGTATAAAATGTCTTGAATTGTGTTATGATTGGGTTATGATTTGGATTTCAAAGAGAGGGTAGTTGTGTTGACAAAGGTTGAAAATATTCATATAATAAAAGATGCATGGTTTTGCCAAAAGCACATGACCACCTTATGTTTGAAGGTTTCTTGCATATTTTTTACTTATGCTTCAGAACATGAAATCTTTTATACTATTTGTATGTTTTGGTGGTCAGAACCATGTTTTAATTAAAGATCATGTTTATTGTATTATGGCTCAGAAATAGGACTTGCAAGTCTTGGTGTGACGACACCAATTCAGATTATGCCATGATAATTCAGACTAGAATAGAACACATGTTTGAAATCAGATTTTCAAATATTGAAACTGGAAACATGCATGATTTAGAACAGGATAAAATTGGGCATAAAGAGAGTTAAGGTGGTTCCCCGAAGAAGGCGTGAGTACAGACAACTCATTGTCCAAAACTGTGATTTGTCGATTCGGGTTTATTTATTATGCTGGCCTAGAGCCCGGTGGTGTATCAGATTCAGGAAATCCAACCCTTGTGGCACACTTGGGATAGGGGCTTCCCCGCCAAGTCAATGATGGATTCCATACCGCCAGTGGAATATCAGAGTTGTAGGGGAGTGCCACCTAACTCAGAAGTAATACACAGATTAGAATTTTGCATTGACAGAAATGTTACATGTTTTTTTTCAGAAAATGCCCATGTGTTTCGAAAACCACTTGATTGTGAGATGTTTTAACAAAGTTAATCTCAACTATTTTATTTATATAACAATTTTATTTTCGATTGCTTTGCATACCGGTACATCTGTATTGACCCCCCCTTCTTCCCTCCAGGTTCAGAGGCTCAATCTAGGGGTCCATAAAAGTAGTAGAGTTTATCAGATAGAGTTGCAGTGGTCTATTTGGTGAGCCTTCTTTATTCCATAAGTCCTAACTTTTCAGATTTATGTCTTTTATTTCTGTTTTGGTCTACTGGGGCCTTGTCCCAAACTCAGACAGTGGTCAGATTTTCATATAGTAGAGATTTCACAGACTGAGTCAGATCTTATTTAGATGTCATTAAATTCCACTTTCCATACTTATGTTGAATTTAGAATTAACCATGTTTTGTAGCAGATTCTATTTTTTCCACATTTTTCTTTTATCGTATTAACGTTGTGCATGAATACTAGATAGAGAAGGTGTTTTGGGCCTTCATGGTTTGGGATGTCCATCATGGCCAGGCTCTAATTTAGGTCGTGAAAAACTTGGTATCAGAGCTCGGTTCATAGTCCCAGGTGTCTTCAAAATCACATCGAGTAGAGTCTTATTTATGGGTGTGTAGCGCGCCATACTTATAAGCAGAAGGCTACTAGGCGTTTAAGAAATGTTTCCCCTCTTTGAGTTTTGGTTCGTGCTTCAGAGTCTAATCTGTCATCTAATTAATAATCTCTTGTTTTTGAAAAAACTAGTTATGCCTCCCCATCGCACCAACGTGAATGCTCAGGATGATGAAGTCCATCCTACCCATGGGATGCGTACCCGTAATAAAGCACACACTCCAAAACCTATTCCTACTCTAGGAGTACCTCCATTCTCGACCAGTCTACCTCGGTCTCCTCGGACGAATATTAATCGTCCCCAGTCTTCTCAGAGGGACATATCGAATGCAGAATTCAGGCAGTCCATTCACATGCTTGCACTGCTAGTAGCGGCACAGACTCAGAGGTCGGAGGATACTGAGTCAGTTTCTGTTACATCCAAAGCCACTAGAGTGGTCCAGAGTAGGCCAGTTTATGAGGATGAAACTGCCCAAGTTCTCTGGCGCTAAGGTAGAAGAGGACCCGCAGGAGTTCATAAACAAAATGGAGAAGATTTTCAGAGTGATGCATATTGATCAGGTGGAAGGTATTGAGCTAGCAGCATACCTGCTAAAGGATGTAGTGAATCAATGGTACAACGAATGGGAAGATGCAAAGGATGATAGTGTAGCCCACAGTTTGGGATGAGTTCGTGGAAGCTTTTCTTGACTGATTCTTCCCATTGGAGCTGAGGAAAGCTAAAGCAAAGGAATTCATAAACCTTTAGCAGGGTAAGATGAGTGTTTAGGAGTATACTCTAAAGTTTAATCAGCTAGACCGTTATGCTCCTGAGATAATGAGTAGTATGAGGGCCCGAATGAGGAAGTTTACTTCCAGACTTTCAGATGATCTGATGCTTGAGTGTCAGGGAGCTATGCTGAACAAGGAATTGGACTTTTTTAGGCTGACAGTCCACATACAGTAGGTAGAAGTGAAGAAAAAGAAAATTTTTGAATCAAGAGAGAATGACAGGCAAGCAAAGAGAGCCAGAACTGTGGATCAGAACCACAATAGCCACAGAGCATCAACTGGGGCAATAGATAGCAAAAGAAGAAGTTTTTTTAGTAACACATAGTCTGCAGCTAACTCCCCAGCGCCCAGGCCCCCAATTGATAGGTGATCTCAGAGTTTTCAGACTGGTCATAGACCTAGAGCTCAGGATACTCAGTCACAGGGCAGTGTAGCTCAGCAGTATCGTACTTTTTTACGGTGAAAGACTTGCGGTAGACATCATCTGGAAAAGTGCCATTTGGCCTCATCGGTGTGTTATTCATGCAGCCAGATGGGCCATTTCCAGAGAGACTTTCCCTCTGCTAGGAGGAATGTTGGTGGAGCTAAGTCTCAGGCAAACTCTTCTGCACCACCTCCCCAAAAGGACGCCACTTCAGCTACCGGGAGTGGTCGCAACCGACTGTATGCTTTGACTAATCGCCAGGAGGAAGCATCACCAGATGTAATCACCCATATGTTACAAATCTTTTCCTGTGATGTCTATGTGTTGCTTGATCCCGGGTCGACCTTATCTTATGTGACCCCATATGTGGCTATTAGTTTCGAGTTTGAGCCCGACATAATTGTTGAACCCTTCTCTGTTTCCACTCCGATGGGTGACTCTGTTGTGGCTAGAAAGGTGTACAAAAATTGTGTTATGTCTATTCTTAGTAGGGATGCTATGGCAGACCTCATATAACTTAACATGGTTGCTTTTAATGCTATCCTAGGGATGGATTGGCTCCATCAGTATTATGCCACACTGGACTGTAGAACCCGAAAGGTTACCCTTTATTTTCTGTATGAGCCATCAATAGAGTAGGAGGGACACTTCTTAGCACCTAGAGTGCACTTCATATCTTATCTCAGAGCCTGTAGACTTATCTCCAAGGGTTACTTGTATCATCTTATTCGGTTTAAAGATTCTAACATCGAAAGTCTTTCTCTTCACTCTGTTCCTGTCGTAAACGAATTTCTAGAAGTTTTCCCAGATGATCTCCTAGGGATTCCACCTGATAGGGAGATAGATTTTGGCATTGATGTGTTGCCATATACCCGGCCTATTTTGATTCCGCCATATAGAATGGCTCCTGCAGAGATAAAAGAGTTAAAGGAATAGCTAATAGATCTCCTAGAAAAAGGTTTTATCAGACCTATTGTTTCTCTCTGGGTTGCACCTGTACTCTTCGTGCGAAAGAAAGACGGTTTCCTGCGTATGTGCATAGATTACCGTCAGCTGAATAAGGTCACCATTAAAAATAAATATCCTATTCCTAGGATTGACGACCTTTTTGACCAACTTCAGGGTGCTAGGTGCTTTTCAAAAATATACTTTTGTTCGGGGTATCATTAGTTGAAAGTTAGGGAGTGAGACATTCCTAAAATTGCTTTCCGAACTAGGTATGGTCATTACGAATTCCTAGTCATGTCCTTCAAGTTGACTAATGCTCCTGTAGCTTTTATAGACCTAATGAATAGGGTCTTCCATCAGTTCCTAGACCTGTTTGTCATAGTTTTTATTGATTACATTTTGAGTTACTCCAAAAGTGAGGAGGACCATGCCAATCACCTCCGAATTATTCTTCAGACCCCTCAAAGACTATAAGTTGTATACGAAATTCTCCAAGTGTGAATTCTGGTTGAATGCCATTTCCTTCTTAGGGAATATTGTGTCTAGTGAGGGGATTAAGGTTGATCCCCAAAAGATTGAGGCAGTGAGGAACTAGCAGCTGTGGTATTTGTACTTAGAATTTGGAGGCATTATCTTTATGGGGTGCATGTTGATATTTTCACTGACCACAAGAGTTTACAGTATGTTTTCTCACAGAAAGAACTAAACCTCAAACAGAGGCTTTGGATGGAACTTCTGAAAGACTATGACATGAGCCTTCACTATCATCCCGGTAAGGTAAATATTATAGCCAACGCCCTCAGTAGATTTTCTATGGATAGTCTTTCTCATATTGAAGAAGGGAAGAGAGAAATAGTAATAGATATTCACCAGCTTACAAATCTAAGAGTGCGACTCTTGGTTTCCGAAGATGGGGGAATGGTTGTTCATGGGATAGCTAATTCTTCCCTTTGTGCAGAAGTTAAAGAGAAGCAGGTTGAAGATCCCATCTTGATGCAGATCAAGAAAGATGTGGGTCAACAGAAGGTAATGTCCTTCGAAATTGGTGGCGATGGTATTTTGAGGTATCAGGGTAGATTATGTGTGCTAGATGTTGATGGTTTGCGGATGAGAATCCTTGACGAAGCTCACACTTCGAGGTATGTTGTTCACTCAGGCTCTACTAAGATGTACCATGATTTGAAAACTATGTATTGGTGGAATAATATGAAACATGATATGGCTAACTTTGTTTCAAGTGTTTGAATTGCCAACAAGTGAAAGTAGAGCATATGAGGCCAGGTAGTTCTTCCCAAGAGATAGCTTTACCCTTGTGGAAGTGGGAGATGATTAATATGGACTTCAGAGACTTTCGAGGTCCCAAAACCAGTATGATTCCATTTGGGTAATTGTAGATAGACTGACCAAGTCAGCCCACTTTCTGCCTGTCCGGACTAACTATTTGGGAGAGGATTATGCTAGACTGTTCAATGCAGAGATAATTTGTTTATATGGGGCACCTGTGTCCATCATATCCGACCGAGGTACACAGTTTTCTTCTCAGTTTTGGAGATCCTTTCAGAAAGGTTTAGGTACCCAGGTGAACCTAAGCATTGTTTTTCATCCCCATACTGATGGACAGGCTGAGCACACTATTTAGAACCTTGAGGATATGTTGAAGGCCTGTGTGATTGATTTTAAAGGTAGTTTGGTAGAACACTTGCCACTGATAGAGTTCACGTATAATAACAGTTTCCATTCCAGTATTAAGATGGCACCATTTGAGGGATTGTATGGGAGAAGATTTAGGTCTCCGATAGAATGGTATGAAGTAGGTGAGATGTAGATGTTTAGGCCTGATCTTGTTCACCGAGCAATGAAAGAGGTGAAAGTTATCAGAGAACGACTTAAAACAGCTCAGAGTCATCAAAAATCCTATGCTGATGTTAGGAGGAGAGATTTAGAGTTTGAAGTTGGTGATTGGGTCTTCCTGAAAGTTTCTCCTATGAAGGGAGTCATACGATTTAGGAAGAAACGTAAGTTGAGTCCTCGCTATATAGGACCATATCAAATTTTAAGAAGAATAGGTGGAGTTGCGTATGAGTTAGAGTTTCCTGCTAGTTTGGGTTCCGTTCATCCGGTATTCCATGTGTCCAAGTTGAAGAAGGGCATTAGGAACCATTCTTTAGTGTTACCTGTAGAAGAAGTCAAGGTGACAAACTCTTTATCCTATGAAGAAGAACCGGTAGCAATTTTGGATCGCCAAGTGAGGAGGTTGAGGAGCAAAGAGATAACCTCAGTTAAAGTATTGTGGAGAAATCACAAAGTTGAAGAAGCAACGTGCGAATCAGAAAATGACATGAGAGATAGATACCCAAATTTATTTGATCCGGTTAATGATGAATCGGAAGGTAAGAATCCTTGTCTTATTCTTCTAAACCTTAGTATGCTTGAAATCGTGCTTGAATGCATCCCGAATCATCATTTGGGGATGAATAATCCCAAGGGGGGGATAATGTAACGCCCCGTAAAAAGTCGTGCATGTATTAGCTCCTAGTAGTGTACTCTTAGACTTGAAAGCTTGAAATTTTTCTAAGTGTCAAAGATACTTAGTCTCATTTTTAGCTCTTGATCTTTGGGGATTTTATTTTCAACCTTCCCAACGTCCAATTTTAGATTTTCTTGTTACGTTGCGATGGGGCAAGTTTGTATTACGTATTGGGTGAGTTTCGGATTTTTTAGACGTTGTTTAGGGCATGTTTGGATGCCCAAAATAGTGGCATCATACGATATGCATGCGTCGCATGGTCCAACGCATGGTGGCAGCATGAGATATAGCATGTGTCGCATGCTCTAGTGCGGTGGGAATAGCATGCGACGCATGGTCTATTGCACGCCTGAGAATTTTTCAGCATTTATGCTCTGTCTCATTAAGGGTAAAATGGTATTTTTACAATCCCTTATCACCTCTAACACAGGATTTAAATCTCAAATACCCATATAATTGATATTTTTATCAAAAATTATCAAGAACACTCCCAAGGGTTTCAAACTAAAAACCCAAGTAACTCAAGATTCAACCATGAGTTTCCAAAATTGATTGGAGATTTGGAATCCCCAGACCGTAGGCTTCAAGAAGCACCCATTGAACTCCTAAATAGAGGTACGCGGGGTTTTCCTAAAATCTCAAGGGCATAGAAATCATGATTTTAAGAAAGGGGTTTTCAGATTTATGAGTATAATCATGTTTTAGAATACTTGATGGAATTGTTTTGGACTTTAGGTGTCACAATCCAAATTTTCAGGTCATGATAGCGCCTACCATAACCCACCAGTAGGCAAGCCAACCTGTAGTTCGGAACGGCTAGTAACGGACTACTTAATAATATAAGAAAAAAAACGGAATATATGAGATAAAGATCAATACATAGATGAATCCCAAAACCTGGTGGTATCAGTACAAGATCTTCTAAACATAATAAGAGTACAAAAGTGATATATCAAGGAGAAATACACTGATTCAACTTACCTCTGAATACAACTTAGAGTCTAGTATAATACATAGGAGAGAGATAAGTAATACTTCAAACATCAAGAACTCACTCTAAGTCTCCAAATAAGAGCTACTCCACACAATGCACATATCAACGGCGATAACTCGTAGTATGTGTAGTATGGATTTCTAATCCATATGGCTAGACATAGAATAATCGTGCATAGTAATGTAATCATAAGATAGAAAAGATCTAAGACATACATCAATCCCAATACCGGATCCATGACCAATCTGTCATAAGCTAGCCATAATAATATCATAACCATGATAATAACAATATCAATAACATCGTAAATAACCGACTACTACGGATAACCAAATACCTAGCCAAGCCTATGCATACCCCCACCTCCCTAGACTCGGAAGGTTTAATCAACAAACAATAACACAAGACATATTCTTAACCCATATCTATGCAACCATTCTATACCGGCTGATAGACATAGGTGCATACTGGTGATAGGAGATGCGCATGCAGGAATGAATATAAAATATACTATCAATATCACAATGCATCATAACTGTCCTTATCCAGACCATCATCATCGTTATCAACCTTCTGCCTCACCGGGTATCAATATCATCTCAATAGTATCCTCCGGACACAAACCGGTTATCAATATTATCACAATATCCTCCGGCCTTTCCTAGTATCAATATCATCTCAATATTATCCTCCGGACTTGAACCGGGTATCAATATCATCATAATATCCTCCAGCCTTGCCGGGTATCAATATCATCTCAATAGTATCCTTCGGACTCGAACTGGGTATCAATATCATCATAATATCCTATGGCCTTACGGGTATCAATATCATCCCAATAGTATCCTCCAGACTCGAACCGGGTATCAATATCATCATAATATCCTCCGGCCTTTCCGGGTATCAATATCATGTCAATAGTATCCTCCGAACTCGAACCGGGTATCAATATCATCATAATATCCTCCGGACTTGACGGGTATCAATGTATCATCATAACACTCATCACATAAATATAGGCATATAATAGGTGCACAGACGCAAGCTGATATACTCATAACTGTAAAGATATCTATCTTATCAATACATACCAATTACTCATTATTAGATAACCAACATTTATTATTATTAAACCGCTAGTTCTCTAGTCATCACATAACCTCTAATCATTAGCCTAAACAGTATCCTTCACATAATCCTTATTCACAGGATAATAACTAACAACTATTCATTTAATAGTCAACATCTAACATCTAGTCTAGGTTCATAATTAGATCAAAACCGTCATTTATCCACCATTCATTATTATCAACTATTCATCCTATTTTCGTTAATCATTACTAGACAACACATTACTACTTGTCGCCTAACCATCTTTTATTAAATGACATCATTCATTAACTTACAATCATTATCTACCATGTTCTAACTAAGCAAGATTCATTAACTAATACATTAGATTCCTAGCCCTCAAGTGCACTAGTTACCACATAGCTTAACCGTCTAACAAGAAGAAAAACCATAAGATCATATTTAGGCTATAATCACATCATTTATAATGGTAAATAATCTTAAACATACCAAACTTAAGCATGCCATAACCAATATTCAATCAATGGAATAATAAGCATCATACCGCATCTTCCTCCATCCCGTACCGGAGAGATGTGTATACAAACATATACATATTCATATTCAGAAATCACAATCACATTATTCACAATGATAAACACTTCTTGTATATTTAATCAGTACCATAACACGCCCCTTGGCCCATTAATTTATCCTGAATAATCACATCATAATCATGGCCTTAGGCCCATATACATATCCAAAACTCATATCAATAATCATATTTATAAACCATAGCACATCTATAATCATCTCACATATAGGAGGCATCTCACATCTAGGAGGCATAATATCAACAAGCATATCACCTCTATTAGACATCTCATATCTATAGGTTATGCATCATGACCAAGAGGAAAATCATCTCTATAAGCTCAATAATCATAACTAAGAGGAAAATCATCTCTATAGGCCAAATATCATAGCTAAGAGGAAAATGCATCTCTATAGGCAAAATATCATAATTAAGAGAAAAATGCATCTCTATGGGCCAAATGTCATAATAAAGAGGAAAATGCATTTCAATGGACAAAATATCATAATAAAGAGGAAAATGCATCTCTATGGGCCAAATATCAAAATAAAGAGGAAAATGCACCTCTATGGGCCAAATATCAAAATAAAGAGGAAAATGCATCTCTATGGGCCAAAATCATAATAAAGAGAAAAATGCATCTCTAGGGGCCAAATATCACAATAAAGAGGAAAATGCATCTCTACGGGGAAAATATCATAATAAAGAAGAAAATGCATCTCTATGGGCCAAATATCATAATTAAGAGGAAAAAGCATCTCTAGGAGCCAAATATCACAATAAAGAGGAAAATGCATCTCTATGGGCCCCTAATCATAATCCGACAAAAATTATCACAATTTATCAATTCACCAAGTAATTCTCATAAATAAGGCTCATTAGTCTCAACTAGGTCTACTATCCCCAACTAAGCCCACAAGGGCTAACACAAATCTTGGCCTAAGTGGGCCGGATGATACCACTTCTAATCCATAATTTCCATAATTAGGCATACTATGTTGCAAACTAGGCTAAGGTATCTAGTTCATCCTCTAGATGTCAAGCAAGCCATATTAATTCCTAACATAGTAACCTCGACTAGAAACAAGGGTACTCAAGTCAACTCTACCAAACTTAGGGTTTCAAATCTATCACACTAGCCCAATAAGGCTAAATATACAAATCATGCTTCAAATGCTATAATCATATTGCGAGCATAGAATTATATCATATCCATGCTACAAATCTACCCAAACTAGGGAGAAGGCAATAGGATTCTACAAGGGTATTAAGTAATTCAACCTACGGGTCCAAAACCCTATCTAATCTCCAAACTTATATGTATATTCAATACTAAGTCATTCTATCCAATATCAATCTTAACATTCACATTCACACGCAATATATATCGTACATCATCCATGAAAAAGAGTATACAGAAGCCTACCTCAAGGCTAAACCGCAAAATCACACTTCAAGCACCACACGCTCGTTTTCACTTTGCAATCCCCAAAATGCCATCATACCATCAAAAATATAATATACTCATCAATACGAGTCTAACGATACCCATATTGCAATATTGTGCTTTGGTTCCAAAAATGACACCAAAAATCCCAAGTGGATCCCACATACGGAAATTGCGTTGCCGAGGTCAACCCAATGCTCATCTATCACCAAGGAAGAAAAACCCTCAATTGATGGATGCAAACAAATGAAATTTGGGGCTAAATCAAGACCTAAGCGGAATTGGGATTTTCGGTCAAAAACAATGAAATTCATCAATAAAGGGATGAAATCTTACCTTAATCCAGATGATAATCTCTCTTGTTATGATTTTCCTTTACTCATAATGTGCTATGGTTTGTTTTGAATACATTCTTGAAAAGCATAGTATAAAACGCCTTGAATTGTATTATGATTGGATTATGATTTGGATTTCAAAAGAGAGGGTAGTTGCGTTGACAAAGGTTGAAAATATTCATATAATGAAAGATGCATAGTTTTGCCAAAAGCACATGACCACCTTATGTTTGAAGGATTCGTGCATAGTTTTGACTTATGCTTCAGAACATGAAATCTTTTATACTGTTTGCATGTTTTGGTGGTCTGGACCATGTTTTAATTAAATATCATGCTTATTGCATTATGTGTCAAAAATAGGACTTGCAAGTCTTGGTGTGATGACATGATAATTCAAACTAGAATAGAACACATGTTTGAAATCAGATTTTCAGATGTTGAAACTAGAAACATGCATGATTCAGAACAGGATAAAATTGGGAATAAAGAGAGTTTAGGTGGTTCCCCAAAGAAGGTGTGAGTCCAGAAAACTCATTGCCCAAAATCGTGATTTGCCGATCTGGGTTTATTTATTACGCTGGCCTAGAGCCCTGTGGAGTATCAGATTCAGGAACTCCAACCCTTGCGGCACACTTGGGTTGGGGGCTTCCCCGCCGAGTCAACGGTGGATTCCATACCGCTCATGGAAAATCAGAATTGTAGGGGAGTGTCACCTAACTCAGAAGTAATACACAGATCAAAATATTGCATTGATAGAAAGGTTATATGTTTCTTTTTCAGAAAATTGCCCATGTGTTTCAAAAACCTCTTGATTGTGAGATGTTTTGACAAAGTTTCTCTCAACTATTTTATTTATATAACAACTTTATTTTGGATTGCTTTGCGTACCAGTACATCTGTATTGACCCCCCCCCCCCTCCCTCCAGGTTCTGAGGCTCAGTCTAGGGGTCCAGAAAAGCAGTAGAGTTTATCAGACAGAGTTGCAGGTGTCTAGTTGGTGATTCTTCTTTTTCCCAGAAGTCCTGACTTTTCAGATATATGTCTTTTATTTCCGTTTTGGTCTACTGGGGGCCTTGTTCCAGACAGTGGTTAGATTTTCATGTAGTAGAGATTTCGCAGACTGAGTCAGATCTTATTTAGATGTCGTTAAATTCCACTTTCCATACTTATGTTGAATTCAGAATTAACCGTGTTTCCGTAGCAGATTATATTTTTTCCGTATTTTTCTTTTATTGTATGAATGTTGTACATGAATACCAGATAGAGAAGGGCGCTCCGGGCCTTCATGGTTCGGGATGTCCGTCACGGCCAGGCTCTAGTTCGGGTCGTGACAACAGGAAAACTTGACCTCAAAAAATCAAATTGAAATAATAGACAATATCATCTAAGCATTCATGCAGTATCACCTTGAAGTCTTTTTTACATGCAACATGTTAAAACACAAACACTGAATGTGCAAATGAGATGTTAGCACCTACTAGAATAAAGACATGGCAAAACATAATACTGTGGAAAATTTTATCCATCATTTTGCATACTCTACACACATATGATCTCAGATTCTGAAGTAATTAAATCCCAATACAATTAAATTCATTCTCCGGTTACGAGATAAATCTACATCCTACATATCAATGTATTCTGTAAGAGCGTTCACATTTTATATTTGGTAAAGTAGTTGTATATTCTATGAACAGACACACAATCTGAACTAGCATGTGAATATATGCTCTTCAATCTGTTATCGTCAATTATACCAAGTCTGAATAACACACGTTATATCCAAGATCTCTTGCAAAATATGGCCAAGTTTCAGTAAGAAATACCTCTTACCATTAATCAGTCAATTCTCTTTCAGCTACCTGTAATTTTAAAGGTTCATCCTTTTCTTTGCTGGATTGATACCTTGAAAGAAATGTTCGATGAGCTTCTTCAGCCGCTGGAGTTTACTGATGTTGGGCATTCTGGGATGTGGAACCTGCAGAAGAAAAAGAACCTTCAGTTCAAATAAATGAAAATACAGATGTGTACAAGCAAGCAACCTATTTTCAGGTAAATACATTAGTAACCAGTATAACCACTGACCATCATGAACAACCAAAACTGAAGGACAAAGAAAGAAATATACGCAAACATTATCACAATAGGTTATTAAAAATAACTACACCAGTATATTTCTGCACTGGTAGCCCAGTTATACAGAACACTGACAAACAAGGACTAGATCAATTACACTTTTCATATTAAAAGCATCACTATTATAATTTAGCTTACCAATATGATGTGATAATCTCCGATCACAAGAATGAAAACTATAGTGGCTGATATGGAGCTTAAGCGCCATCGAAATGATGATATTTTAAGGTTGTTCAGGGTTTGGACAATATATAACGAAGTGCAGAAACAGTGAGGAAGGAGTAGAGATTAAAGAACAAGGAGGAATGAAGAAGAAGAAAGGAAGAGCAGAATCATGTAGTATATCTTAAATGTTATTCATTTAAGCCATCTTCGACATAGAAGGATCCATAAAATTCTACAGTCAAATTTGCTTAGGATTGCTAAAATGTTATTCATTATGCGTCAGGTTTGCCTAAGAAATGAACTATCTTAAAATAAGATTTGATTCAGATGAGCAAATAGTTCCCGAAAACTCCACCTTAGTGAACTTCAGCTAGCAGGTCTTGCATCAAACAAAGGAGAAGGATTGTGATAAGTTAATAGACAACATAAAATAGTCAAACTTTTAAGAATCTATTGAGCTATGAGAACAGAACTCAAGGAATTCTATTAGAGAAAGTAAAAACGAGTTTTATTTGATAAATCTTTAAGCCATTACGGTGTTTTACCATTTTTTTTTTGTTGATAGATCAGAACTTACGACAGTAGTTTAAATTCAGGGATCTGATCATGTCTCGCGCCGAGTTCATAGTCTTATTGCAAGGACTTCTACTTAAATGCAAGAGTCTTGATACAACTGCTTCAATTATATTTAGGTGCTCTAAAGATCAAGAACTACAAAAAAGCTTTAATAGAGTAGAAAACGAAGTTCCAATGGGCCTTCGGGTTAGGCTTTCCAAATCTTTGATTAATCAATACTTTTTGTTTCATTCTAATTTTTTCTCAGCTCAGCTACATCAAATCTCCAGTTTCAAAAGCATTTTGAATTAAAGACGTAAAGAAAATCACAGGAGAGCATACCAAACATTTTTAAGACCGTGAAATCATATAATAACCTAAAAAAATATTATTTTTCAAGATTTACAAAGAATTCAACAACAAATTCAAATTAGAATTAAAAAAAAAACACAAAAATAGGAGAATTTTCCAGACATATTATATATATATATATATATATAGGAAATTTTAATCCATGAATAGTTTTTACATATGAAAGTAGAAAGTAGTACAGCCACTATTAAAAGACTATCACAATTGGTATTGGGAAACCAAAATAAATATTAGAAGACTTAACAATAATATACAGAATTTAAAAAATTATTCAAGAAGAATATATCGTTTAAAAAACAATTTAAATAACTCTCAAATCAACAGATTAAGAATATTAGTAGTCGCAGCTATAAATGAAAATCATAATCTAAAAATGACATAGATTACTCTGTTAAAAAGATATAAAAATAAAATAATAAAAACGACTCTGTTACAGCTTAATGAGTTATTATACTTATTTCTTAGATGAAAAAATATTAATCACTATTTTAAAAGTGATAAAATTAAATAAAGACTTACAGGAAAAAATCCTAGATAAAATCATAGATGAAATTATAATGGAACAATGGTCTATTCATGATTATTCTTACAAAGATTCTGATGAAGATGATTTTTGGCCATAGTCTGATGATAACGATTATTGGCCTTATGAATGTGATGATGATTATTATATTGACTAATTGTCTAAATATTTCTCATATTCACCCTGTTTTATAAACAACTCCATTTTATTGGTATCAGAGCCTAGTTGCTAAATATATTTGATGAGAAGACCATTCAAAAATAGAGAAACTTTTAAAAAAGTCAAGAAGGCTCTAAATAGTAACTATTTAGAATATAAACAATTGAATGAAACAAAAACTAATCTCCAAAGATTGGATTATTTAGTCACTTTGATCTCTAGTTTAGAAGCAAAGTTAGTAATTCATTTAAAATCCAGAGATTCTTTTCACTTAAAATATGCCTGTAAAATACATAAGTAGAATTAGATTAAGACAAAGTTGGTTATATGCCAAAATTAATTATAGAAGAGAGCTTAAAGAGATATTAAAATATCGTAAAGAAAGTTTAGTTTGGGATAACAAAAGAAATCAAAGATATAGAACTTGATTTTACATACAGCACAAGTAGATTAAAATATTATATAAAAATCTGTAAAATAACAAGTACTTTAGGATAATAAATTTACTTAAACTCTATGAATAAAGAACAAGCTTTAAAAATGTTACCATAATTGAAATAAGAACTCGGTATCCAAAAGGAAAGATATGCTTATAATCAATTTGCAGGAGTCAGCAAAAAATCTTTGTTTCATCAAAGAAAATCATTTTGGAGCTAGAACTAGAAATCTGGCATCTAAAATTTAAACTAGAAAACAATTTGTTTAAAAAATGAATGACAAAGAATTTATAGAAAGAGCTCTAAATAAGTTAGACGATCTTTTAGCTATACAAAAACATATAAACCTTAAAATAAATCTAATAGAAGAAGAAATTAAAACCCTTAAAAATAATTCACCAGCTAGTATGAGTAAACTTATTGAAAAAACTGAAGTTTTCAATAAAGAATTAGGAAAAAGAATTAGAAATGAAATGTTTACCTCAAGAATTTCAAATAAAGGAAACTATCAAGAAGGAAGCTTGGATGAAAAGATTATATCAAATTTATTAGAAAAAAGACATATACAAGATTTAGAAAAATTAGAAGAAATTTCAAAAACCTCTAAAGATAAAGAGGAAGCCTCAACTTCTAAAACAAAAATCGAAGAGCTTACTGAAACAGAAGAGAATGAATGAACTAGACGAATTAGTCTATGCTCTTGAAGAACTTGATCTAAACGATCAAAATTATCGTGTATATATGAATAAAGGAGACACAGGAGGACCTCAGGGTACCTTTGAAACCCCTAAAAAGGAAGAAAACTCGTTTGATGAGCCTACACAAAGAAGTAGTTTCTTACCAAGATCCAAAAAATGGAAAGACTGTTGTTGACATCTAATTTTTGCCCTCAGCGACTAAACTTAATCCTGAGTTTCTTCAATTTTTAATAAAATCGAGATATTTATTTCCTCTGAATAAGAGTTTTGAAAGGTATATTTGTACATGATTTTTTCACCTTAGGTAGCAATTATATATTATCATGCTCAATTATGAGATATTATACAATTGGATTACTTAAATGTTTACAATATGGAATATCGGATTTTAATTAAAAATTATTTTGAAACTAAGAACACTAATTAAAATCTTGATTTGAAAATGATCTATTTCAAAAATGGCTTATTCGGAAAAATGCTTACTTAATTTTATCAAATCTAAGAAACTCCGGATTAAGCTAGTTACTAAATTCGTTTTCAATCTTGACTCAATTTGGTCAATGTATTAAACTAGATTTAATTGAAGTTGATTTGGCTACAATTGCAATACAATTGGCCGGTTAATCTTTAATTAAGTCAAAGTTTAAATACAATTGACTAAAGTCTTTATCAATAGGCTATTTATTAAATAGTTTAAACCTAATTCTAATTGAGGCTATGTCTTAAATAATTTCATCAGCCCAACAACAATAATTACCTACCCACCAACCATTTTAAAAGGAGCCCAATCCATACTAAAACAACCCGTCCCAGCTCTTTAAAGACCCCTTTTCTTCTTCATACATGAGAAACCCTCAACCAAAGCCAAACCTTAAACTGCTGTCAACTCTACCTCAACCCCTTCTCCACCCGAATATGGCAACCCATGGTCGAACCAACCCGCTTTCAACAGAAATCAAATCCCACATTAGCTAAATATCTACAAAACGACTCGACCCAGCTGTACCCACACATTTCACGCATTCATAGTACGGGAAAACCTTGAATCTTCTAGAAGAAAGCCTAGGTGTCTCGTCCAACGTCCATATTCCATGAATCTCGGGTACCATGGTACGAATTCATACACATCTGGTCATTTTTGATTGTTTTAGAATGGAATTTGTTTTACCCTTTTTCAATTGGTCCACCTATTCCATTTTGTGGGAAAAATCCAAAATTTTGGTACGGTGCAGGTTCGAAAACAAGATGGTGGGAGGGAAAGGATTTTCAAATCTTAAACCCTAGGGTTCCTTTTTTAGGGATCCCAAAAATACCCTGGTTCTATCCTCTATCTAAGAGGCAATAGGAGTCACTAACTAGGGATTGGATTTTAGGAGGTTCAGAAATTGGGGACTAGAGGAATGAGAGGTCACCATATTCTATAAATTTTGAAGTTTTGGGTCTAGAAAAGGGGGAGGGGGGTTTCTTCTTTTTCTTTTCAGGAGATTTTTCTTTTCATTTTTTTCGTTTAGGGTATTTTTTTAAAAAAAATTTTGAGGGGATTCTTAAAGAGCAAAAATTTCACCAGTTTCCATTAAGGTTTTGAAGTGGAAAAATCCATTTTTAGAGCAAAAATCAGTACATGTGTTTTCTTAGTTGAGTATGGAACTGTAGATTTAGCTAGAAAAGTTTTTGAAACTATCAATTTGAGTTGAAGTTTCCCGAAGGGCTGTTTCCCGGCGGTAGCAAATTTGACTGATAGCTCGGGTCCTCATTTTGCTACCCTAGAGGAGGTGAACATAATTTTTTCCTTTTAAACTCATCACTTTCGGCTTCATCCCTTTTCTCTTTTCCCGTAGAAGTAGTTATGTGTTTGTCATGAATGAGGCTGGGATCTTTCTACTGCATTTGGCTATGATGGCTTTAGGGGTTGTATTTTGACTGTTGTTGTGCCATTTCCCTGAAGCAGTGTTCAAGTCATAATTTTAATATAACCCTGTTGAACATACTGTACTAAACTGATTGGTGGTTTACCTGAGAGTTCGTGGCATGAATCAATGTATACCTCATCAAGGCTTTGCTTTTCGCTTAAAATTTTCATCTTTTGCATCTAGAGTCTTGCTACGCTAGGCTGATTGCCGTTATAATCGCTTGATCCCTAATTTTAGCTTT
The DNA here is from genome assembly GCF_002878395.1 of Capsicum annuum. Taxonomy (NCBI): domain Eukaryota; kingdom Viridiplantae; phylum Streptophyta; class Magnoliopsida; order Solanales; family Solanaceae; genus Capsicum; species Capsicum annuum. The sequence goes on from NC_061119.1 coordinate 215,002,125, forward strand.
TGTTTTGCTTTCCTCGGTTTTACAAACTTTTGCTTAAATCTTGAACTCTTTGTTTAGTTATTTATTCATTGTTGTTTATTTCACATGCTTCTTTGGACATCCATTATTTACCTAGATGTCGCCATTTGTTTAATAAGAATAGAGTAAATTTCCTATCTTTAATCTTATGTATTTTTAGCAGGTTGCATAGCTTAAGTTATAGTAGGATGTTATTTCTTTTGTTGCATTACTCAGGGTATTTGGTTTATGATGTTATTGGACGTGTTGAACATATCATATCTTGCCGTCTCATGTCTAAATCATTTTATTTTTGAGTTGAGGGTCTAGCAGAAACAACCTATTCAAGTTGCTATCCCTCTTGCTTCTGTATTTTTGATTCAATTTTGGGTTCATTTTCCTAGAGCTCTAAGAGTTCTGTAAGGCAATTTTCAATCATCGAATGATGCGTACGTGTTTTATTACCTTCTCTCCCTAAACCTGCGTGTAGGTTCTTGTCTGCAGCTGTCCGGCATGCCTAGGTACTATATATATACTTCAAATAATAATAATAATAATAATAATAAAAGGAAAAGAAGTAGCAAATAGAATAAGTTTCTTCTTTTGATTTGGAAATCCAGTGACAAGTTTGGTTATCCTAAATCCTTTTAATAAAGTTGACATCATTATGCCTCAGTTGTTTGCCTTTTGAAATTTGGGTTCCCTTAGTTGCTTAACTGAAAATGGTTATATGTGATGCAGTGGTTTCTCTTTGCTAAAATTTATTACAATATTTTTGCTTATATTTTGCCAAAGTGCATATTTTTTATACAGACTTGTGCTTATCCATTTCTAATCCTTATTTATTTCTTTTGCATGCACTGTGCACTTTGAGTCCAAAACAGACTCATCTGCCCCCCTAGCATTTTCTTCATGGGCCATTAGGGCCAGGTATCTTTATGCCAACCGCTTTGAAACAAAGCCCAAACATCGATCTTATGACCTATTGGATGCGATGAGATGAACAGAGAAGCACGAGCTAATAACCCATTTTGAAGCGGCTAAGAGATTCAATATCTTGCTTGTTGTTTCATCCATTTCTTCATTGTCGTCTTTATTTATGTATTTATTTATTTATTTATTTTCTTATCTATTCATTTGGGCCTCGAAGCCAAGGTTGAACTTAATACAGGTAGAGCAAGCTCGAGCTAAGGGATCGAAAACATAGAATTAGGACAGGTGGAAGACGGGCTGAAAGCCCAATATCTAGATTAGGACAGGGTTGTCGATTTGGGCCTAATGTCTCAAGTCCTTATGCTTCTACCCTTTCCCTTTTACTTTTGCTAATTTGGTTTATGTGTTTTCTTGCGAACCTAGTTAAAATCCCTAACTAAGTCGCTAAAAACTGGTTTTGCATAAACACCAAAATATTTCTAAAATCGCTTTCTTTTCAAAAACCAATCTATTTTCTAAAGTTAGTCAAAAGACGTTTTCAAACAGTTCGGATATCCGCAAGTTAGCGGATGTTTTAGGTGCCTAACACCTTCCTAAAATATTAATAGGAACCGCTTATCTAGAATATCTAACTTAAAACGATTTTCCTATTTTAAATCATTTGAAGTAACTTTTATAAAGGTTTCTTAATTCCTTTTCAAAATTAAGTGGCGATTCTCTTGAAAAAATAAAAAATTTCTCTGCAAAAACAGAAATGGCGACTCCACTCGGGACTTTTAACTAGGTTCTAATCAAATGTTTGATTTCGTCTTTTGATTAACTATTTATATGTTTATATGTTTATATGTTTTGATTCTGTAAAGTTTGACTATCGCATCTCATAGCATATTCCTGCATTATTTAAACTATTTTAGGGTTTCGTGGGTATCCCGGCCCCTATTGATTAATTCCAAAAATGTGTTGGAAATACAAATAGTTTATTAGCACGTGAGTCATCTGATGGTTGTTCGTATTTTCAAACTCAAGTTGTCCGCTTGAGAATCAATGTTCAAACCCACTCTAGACACCTAGGATTGAACGAAACCAAAACCCTATTTTAGGCATGAGCCTACGACGACCCAGTACCCAAGCGGGTTATTGGGCCCATTAGAATACCTGTCGTACGTCTATTGACCCTGAGTCAATTATAGACAAACCATATTTATGTGTTGAAGAAAATGTATGCCTGTCTAATTTAATCCATTATCCTTTGGGGGTCGGGAAAAAAGCTTGACTTGCTTACTTTCGTGAGAAGAATTGAAGAAAGTTAAGCAAGAAATTGATCGATTTGGGAGGTTTCATCTAAGGCACAATTTGAGCGCCGACGGATGTCACCAATATGAGAAGTGGACAAAGCTAAGAAGGCAAAGGCAGACGAAGGAACCTCCAGTAGCTAGTTTTTCTATTTCCCCTGCGCGGGGACTTATCCTTTTTCATGTTATTTCCCTTTTTCCCCAAAGATTGTATCCCTCTTTTGTTATCGTTTGTATGCATTTATGCTTGTTTCGTGTCTATATAAGTTGGGGGATAATGGATTGACTTTAGGGAAGCATATACTTTCTTCAAAAATCGTTAGGCCTAAACCTTTGGCTCAAAAAGGATCACCCCAGTTAGGATACGCATTATTATAATGTTTTGTGTGCTTGTGGTGTTTGTTTGGATCAAAGGCAAGTTTATCCGCTATGCTCCTATGGATGAATTTGTCAAGGACTTAAACAATTCTATATGGTTATTTTCTATCAAATATTTTGCATTACTTATCACATACGGAAACTAACACATCTGCCTTTGAGATGTTTTACTTTACAGATAATAGAAATTACTCCATGTTGATATAAGCTGGCAGAACATCCCCACTTCACCCGATCGAAAGTGCACAAAATATCATCCCCTGACCATCATTCAAAAATGACAGGAAATGACGAGGAAAGCATCCTGACTATTCGGGACAGTGTGATAGCGGAATAGAATGAGATGATTGCGGAACTTGCAAGAAAGTTAGAAATGTTTCAGGAAGAAGTAAATCACACTCGGGATTTGGCTAACTTGGCCATCACCATCAATTCCCACGCTTTAGAGGGACACGGAAATCCACTCCAAATCCCTCCCCTCAGTACTTCTATTCTAGGGGATCAGCCTAATAACGTATCATCCGTCTTCGCTCCTCCATTTGTCCAAAATACTAATCGTGAAAATAAATATCACAATTGGTATTGGGAAACCAAAATAAATATCAGAAGACTTAACAATAATATAAAGAATTTAAAAAATTATTCAAGAAGAATATATCGTATAAAAAATTATTTAAATAACTCTCAAATCAACAAATTAAGAATATTAGTAGTCGCAGCTATAAATGAAAATCATAATCTAAAAATGACAAAGATTACTCTATTAAAAAGATATAAAAATAAAATAATAAAAAAGACTCTGTTTATAGCTTAATGAGTTATTATACTTATTTCTTAGGTGAAAACACATTAATCACTACTTTTAAAGTGATAAAATTAAATAAAGAATTACAGGAAAAAATCCTTGATAAAATTATAGATCAAATTATGATGATGAAGATGATTTTTTGCCTCTGATGATAACGATTATTGGCCTTATGAATATGATGATGGTTATTATACTGACTAATTGTCTAAATATTTCTCATATTCACCCTGTTTTATATATATATATATATATATTAAACAACTAATAAACCATACATTTCACTTGTATGTCTAAATCTAGAAAAAGAAAAAGAAAATTACAATAACAGGAGATATTACCAAACCTTACGGAGACCGCAAAATCTGCTACGAACCAACATATATGGAGATTATTTTCAAAGATTTATAAAAACATGACGATAAAAAACTTGGATTGATTTGAAGAACCAACAATAAACAAGTCGGAATACTTCGATGAAACTAAGTTTGAAAAATAAAATCTTAAACCTTTCACCTATTATTATTTTTTCCAATTGAATTCGTAATACTTTTTAAAAAAAATTATCTCCTAAAATGGAGTTTGGAAATAATGATGAAGGTGAATAGGAAACTTTTCATTTCAGACAAAAATAAGCTGACAAGATTACTTTTCCAAATCTAGAAAAATCTTTATGGATATAATAATTTTTTAAGGGAAAAATACATAGAGTAGCATACTTAAGAGTTAAATTACAAAAAATAGCAACACTTTTGTGTAATTACTCCATGTAGCATAAATGGTATTAGTTTTAATAAAACTCAATTACTTTTACCTTGAGAAAAAGTTATTGTGCATATTCTCCCTATTTCACGCTTTCCAACATATATTTTCTTTTTTTAAAATCTTTTTTTCACGCCGCTATCCTTGTTCTCGCGTCCCAATCTTCTTCCAATTTTTTCCTTTTGCACAAATTCAACCACGATCTGAAACGATTTTGTTCCTATAATTCAGGTATCTATTTAACTCAGTTATTGCATGTTAATGTTTTCAAATTTTTTTTTATATTCAAATTCATAGAAAATTCATTTGTACGATTTCTACTCTCTAATGGCTGAACACATAGTAAAATCACTATCAAAAAGTGGTATACGAAATACTAATTTGGTTTCTGATTATGTGCCATTATTTAGTCTTGGTTTAACTCAATAAAATATAGTTAAAGTTGCTTCAAATCCTTTATAGTCCAAACAATTTGTGAGTTTGAAGAAAATTAGGTCCAAGTTTCGAAACGATGCGATGAAGATTACTGAAATTTTGAAAAAAGGTAAAAGGATGAAGAAAATTGATTCAGTAAATGAACAAAAATAAAAAAAAAAAGTATGAGAAGAAAAGGAAAGCCGAAGAAATTGAAGAAGTAAGGAAGGGGGATGTTGATGTTCAGATTACTTCCTCTGATGAATTCGAAGAAGACACTGAAGATGAGGTAATTTTTGGCTTTGTAAATATTTTGTTATATGTATATTTTTTGTTGTGTTTAATAAGCATTTAATATGTATTTTTTCAAGCCGTTAATATGTATTTAGGAAATTCTAGCCGTTAATATGTATTTTAGCATATGTGAGATATTAATGAAGATTTAGTGGCTAAACGTATTTTTAAGTATATTTGATATGTATTTTTTTCATATTCAAATGCATATACATGTTATATGTACTTTTTGTTTTGTTTAATAAGGTGTAGGTGTAAAATGTATTTTTATGTCAGGATGATATGTATTTATGGATTCATGAGAGCTGATATTTTGTTAACATATGTTTTTTGCTTTTAGTGATGATTTTTGTATTTTTTTTTTTTTGCTGTTCATAATATATATGAATTTATAGATTGATGTCATGCTGATATGTTGTTAGGGATTGATGTGACCTGTGTTCTTTTTAACCTTTGTGTTTTGGTTATAGTTTAAGACATTGTAGTTTTACTTTTTATAGGTGTTGCATGACGGCATATTCATTGCAAGAAAACTTCCTCGTTTGGCACCAAATATGTCCATGTCAACACACTCTGTAGAAGATATGCTGCACTACTGTGGGACTATGGTATTCAAAAACAAGACATGAATGCTCATAGTGATTTCGAAGCACCATCGAAGCCTGTTAGGCAAAGTAGAATAACTAGTGCCACATAAGTTCTAGATGTATGATGGTTTGTGAATTTATTACATTGGATATTGTAACAAACGGGTATATGGATGTAGTTTAATATGTATTTTTGCAAACTTATATTGAACTGCTTGTTACAGTAAGTGAAAAATTTATTCGATTTTACTTATTTTATATGTTCAGTTTTTACATGTTGCAGTGAGAACTAACCCAAAAAATACATATACAACTAAAAATACATATTGATGAACAAATACATATGATAGTTAAAAAACACATATAACCTAAAAATACTTACATAGTGTTAAAATACATATGCAGTGATCAGATAATTAGATAAAAATACATTTCAAATCTAAATCCTATGTTAGGTGTTAAACTCTAGCAATATGAATAAATACACTATTAAGTTTTAACACAGTTCAGATATCATTTTTTAGTTGTTTAGTTTTAAACATAAATATGACTGTTAACAATAATTATGTTTATAAATACATAAACATTATTAAATATACATATTAGTTAAAAATATAGATATAGTTTTGAAAATACATACGAGTTGCAAATACATATATAGTGATTTTAGACATGTATACATATATAGTGTTGAAAATATATATCCATGTGAAAATACATTTACAGTGATAAAAGTACATATGAGTTGAAAATACATATGAATAGAGTATGCTGACAGAGTATTGAAAATACATATGGGTTACAAATACATATAGAGTATTGAAAATACATATGACTAGTATTTTTCACAATGCAAATAAGTATTCTTTTTTTGACATGCATACAAACACAACATTCGGATTTAACACTTTTCATATATCAAATGAGGTATAAATGACTTAATACATAAAATTGAGTTCATTCAAATAAAAAATGCAGAAGAATGCCTTAACTAAGAATCTAAAGGAAGAACAAATGTCTATTTACGATATTTCCTACAAGAACTCCTATTGTGACCCTTAGCCCCACAATCACTGTATGAGTTGATGCTCCTCTTCCCAAACATATCCCGTCCAGATGAATGACTTTAAAATTTTATTGGTCAAGTAAACCTGAACTTCCTCAATATCCTTGTGATATGGGTATGAGATAATCACCTCAACCGTATACATCTCAAATACATCTAATGTTGCAGCATCTTCAGATACCACCAAAGCTCCTTCGTTATATGTATTTAATATTGTTTGCAAGTTGTCACAGCTCTGTCTCTTCTTTCAGCAACACACACAGATGTACTTGCAAAGTTGCTCCCTACAACTTTCTTCAAAATGCTTACATATGAAGGAAGACATGCATGTCTTGAATATCTTTTTTCTGCAACACAAACACCTTTAAACCCATATCATTATGTATTTGTATTTGCCCTGTATTACCAGTGATTTGATATTCTACTAGAATTCGTTTTCTATTTAAGTCCACATTTAAGTGACATGTCAAAATATTATGCACATCATTGAATGATGCTATTGTGCTCAACTTTATAGCATTAGTGACGTAATCTTCGTAGTTTTTTTCATACGTCCACCTACCGGAGTGCTTCACAAGAACTGGTATGCTTCTCATTTCTAATTGATTTTACATAAAGTAAACAAACATACATATTTGTCAGATGTCAATTGTTACAACACTCACCTTTCTATTATAATAGCAAACAAATTAACACAACCACCAAATAAACTCAAAAATACATTTACACTAATAAGGAATATAGATTTTTCGGTTAACACAACAACTTTTTCCAACCATAACAATGGTTCAAAAAAATTAATTTAAAGCTTACATATACTCAAATTCAAAAAGATCAGATTATAACACAACAAAATACATCAATTTGAACATACTCAAATATATCAAATCTAACAAACTGAATTCTATTTTTTTTATTCTTCTAACAATATATATGAACCAATAATGCTGCCACAAAAATACATATGAGAATTTTTACGATCAAATACAAACAGTTCGAACCAAATGAATTATATCGGCTAGAACAAAATGATTTCAATCGATTTATTGTTCTACCAATACATATGAACCAACGACAACACTAAAAAAATACATATGATAGTGTTTAAAGTAAAATATAATCAAGCAATAGTTTCTAGCAATAACAAGAGTTCAGAAGATTCTGTTAAAGCTTACATACACTATAATTTAAAAACACCAAAATCGAACACAACCAAATACATCAGTTTGAACAACCACAATCAAGCTGATTGCGATCAATCATTCTGCTAGGCTTTCAAAAAAGTACTGAACAGACTTAAAATCGAATTCTATTATCAATATACTCATAATTGATTATACGACAGCAGTAAATAAATCTACAATGCATCACAAATTGAGGAATTAAAAAAAAAAGATCGGCAAAAACAAAATATACTCAACTAAAAAAAACTAATCTAATACCTGAAATCGCACTTATGCACTAATTCGAACAAGATAATTGAATTACAAAGTGTTAACGAGAACAACATAATGTTGATAGTTAAACTTCACAAAAAAAAATTTGAATAACAACAAATACAATTGAATTTGATTGTTCAATTACAGCGAATCTGAAGTTTCAACAAAAATTTGAATTGATTTTTTTTTTTTGAAGAATCATGCATTTAGCGACTGGAAATTTGAATCGATTTTTTTTTTCGAAGAATCACGCATATAGTGAGTGGATAATACAATTTTTTTTTTTAATTTGAACAGGGTTATTAGAATTAACCAAAAAAGGGTGATTAGTGAGCTTTTAATGGGATTGTAATCATTAATTGTTAATTTATGAAATTATTACCATATTTAAATCAGCTAATTAATGCAGTAAAAACAATTGTATTTGTATTTTTATAGCAACACTTTGCAAAAATACATATCAAAAGTTGCTATAAAATGCAATTATAAAAGTATTGCTATGAAATTTATAATTAAGGGGCTAAGTATGCTATTTCTAAATTTTGCCCATTTTTTAATATATTTTATCCTTTGGGCTGGACTTTTTAATACAGATTTTTATTATATGGGATGGGCTTTATTTTACTTATGGATCAGTTTTTCTCATATAAAACATCTAAAAATTACACAAATACACAATTTATGTTTTCAATATTACAAAAAATCCTAACTCCCTAAACATATTACAAAAATCTCAACATATACACAGAATGTTATGTATATATCGGCTATATTATGTATATTAATATGGAGAGAGATTAAAGTAATTAAAAACATGGGAGAAAGTCCAATTACTTCTAAAGGGTTGATATTTATGTTATTTACCTGATATTTATGTTATTTACGTGAAGAAGAAGCAATATATTATTTATTTTAAGAAAATAATACTACACTAGCACTCACGTCAACTTCTTTATATTTTAATATTACTTTTTAGCTTTACATAAATTTAACCTTTTTCTAGATTTATTTTCCAATATACTTAATCATAAAATTAAAATAATATATAATAATACAATCAAATAAGAAAATACTAAAATTTGTAAATAATTAATCGAAATTTTTTTAATATTAATTAAAAAAAAAAAACATGCCATTTAACTTAGAAATATTACATATTTATTTCATATATAAAAAATATGCACATTCATGTCATTATTATTGTAAATAATGTCATCCATTTATGCCACTACTTTTAAAAAATAATTTATTTTTCTTATTCTAATTAACGGTATTTTTAGAGTCGTAAATTACTAAAAAATAAAATAAAAAATTAATAACTATTTCTGTCAAATAATTTCAAAAGCACATTTTAGTTACGTCCGTCGTTCCCCCATTATTTCTATATTAAATAACAATTTTTAAATCATATACAAATAATTAAATTTTTTTATACTAAACATTAATGTCCAATAATTTTTTACACTAGAGTAAGTCATTGCAATCTATAATTATTTAAAATACTACGTTATTTAGTTGCACATCACACGAGTACGTATACGAATATATTTTTAATAACAAAGGATGTAGCCCTCTCATTCACCCAAATGTCTAGCACATCATTGTTTCAAGTGTCATCACTTAAAATATCCATTACTATTACTTTAATTTTTGTTTATTGTTTTTCATTAGAATTACTAATTACAGATAAGTCTTAACTGCATTCCATTGTCTGTAATTATATATATATATATATATATATATATATATATATATATGTATATATGTATATATTTTTTTTAAAAAAAGAAGATAATTATTTTTTAATTAATTTTTATTTATTTTAAGGTGTGTTTCTTAAACTAATGAGTGATAGTTTAGATGTATTTATCACACCCACAATAATTTTAGTATGAAACTCCAAATAAGGAGGGAATATTTTTGCAAATTAATACTTTTTTCAAATTAAAGTATCCTTGATAATTGAGTAATATTTTCTTTAAGAGTCAAAAAGATTTCCTTTCTTTTTTTAAAACAACTATTTGGCTCCTTAGTTGGAGATTTGTTTTGATCCACCACCCTATCTTTTTACTCCTTGTCCTTGTGTTTAAAAAAGAATGACTTACTTTGACTTAATACAAAGTTTAAAAAAATAAAGTAGATTTTTGAATCTTGTCGCCTTAAATTAAAGTAGTGTCAAATGTATCAAAATGTCCTTTAATCTCGTGGTCATAAACATGTCATTAAAGTATTGTCAAAAAAGAAAAGAGGTCATTCTTTTTTAAAGGGAGGGAGTATTCTTAATTGACTTATTAGTCCACAAAGTATAGTGTCTGGCAGCTAATATAAACACAAAAATTGTGATTGGTACAACAAATTGGCCAAGAGCTTGTTTTTAATATATCAATGAGTGGGATCTGAGAAGGATTGCAAGAAATCAAATTAGTTTTAAATTTCTTTCTTTTAGCTTCCATCACATTTCCAACTAGTTCCATAACCCGCATAGTGGTCTTTCCTTTTTTTTTTCTTTTTCTCTTTTAACTTTGTCCAAAAAAATAAGTTACTAACAGGAAAAAGCGGAATGATTGGAGGTCACTAATCCAAGCCTAACAGTGTCACTAACCGGCTGAGTCATAAGTCAAAAGATTTCCTTTCTTCTTTTAAAATAATTATTTGGTCCACAAAATATTAGTGGGAGGCAGCTAATATAACACAAAAATTGTGATTGGCACAACAAATTGGCCAAGGTCTATTTTTTATAATATCAATGAGGTATATTTTTACATAATTTCATAAGTAAGATCTGAGGAAGTCACGTGTAAGCAGATCTTATTTCTACCTCATCAAGGTAGAGAGACTGTTTTCGAAGAACTCTCTCTCAAAACCAGTAAATCAAATTAGTTATAAAAAAAAACGATAGTGAAGAAAACACGAAAATTAATAAAGAAAGCAGGACATAAAATTCAGAAAAAGAACATGACAACAAAAATAGTATGATGACAATTGAAGCACAATATAATCATCTTTAACTTTATTTTAAAAAGTGATAAGCATCTAGTACCCCTCGAACTATGACCAAAGTTGCTGCAACATACTCTAACTTCACAGGAGTTCTATTACCCCTGAACTCTATTTTAGCGTATTTTTATCACCCTTTTGGGCTGATGTGACATCTTTATTACAAAAAATAAAATAGGGCCCACGTCATTGGTGCCATGTCAGCTACAAAGGTTGACAAAAGGTGTCACATTAGCTAAAAAAAGACAAAAATACACTAAAATTTAATTCAGAGATAATAAAACCTACATGAAATTAAAGTAAATCGTAGCAAATTTGGTCATAGTCCAGAAAGGTGCTAAATGCTTTACTTTTCTTAAAGTATAATAAAGATATATATATATATGTAAGTAATCATCTTTTAGTAACTTTTTATCTAAAAACTACCATTGATGTGGTCTTCCACATAAATTGATAAAAGCACTTTCCCCATATGCAACAATAATTGTTCTCATCCCAATTTATCACAAGGCAACAAAAATTAATACTACCATTTTAGTCATTCAGAGAGGTATCCATTTTCTCTTGATTTCTTGCTAGCATATCTTTTGTGTTTTACACCTTTCCTTCATGTACTCATATTTGTGTTTTTTATGTTCTTTTCTTATAGTATATTGTTACAGTGATTAGTTGCTTCTTCCCAACTATTGAAAGGTTAGTTTCCCTTAATTACTCATATTTTTAATCTAATAACTATTAGTTGAGCGAACACATAAGTTTAGAAAATAATTTGTAAAAGTGATGATTCACTAACAAATTTTCATGAAAAATCAATAATCTTCAATCCTAGTCTTAATCCATCATTTAGAAAATACGAATAACTTGAAATAAATACCTTGTGTAAGTAGGGAGTGTTCAAACATACCCTTTGACGGAAAAAAGTTTGGAAAAGCTTGAGTTTGAGCCTTGAATCTTGAACTCTATATATTCTTGCTTCGAAGAACTTTTGGGACGAAGAAAATGAGGGATTTTGAAAATTTCTACTAGTTTAGGATGACTTTAGGGTTGTAAAACTAAGTACATCTCCAGAGTCGTAAGAGAATTTAATAAGAGTTCACGTTGGGATGTGGCTCGAAATAATGGAATCAGAACAATAACATAAAGACTCTGAGACACCACAAAACAAACTACGTGGTCTGCTAGTACTTGGAGTTGAATTTGTAAAGTTACATAAAAAGAGAAGGGAATTAGCACAAAATATCCAGTAACTCTCACATGCCACATTTAACACGTTACAGGCATCATTAGTCACAAAAAATATACATGAAAACCTGTATGTTATATCATCACCTACATATGTATCAATGCATGAATACAAAATGAAGTCGCATAGGGTAGTTTTATTTAGCGAAGAGCCTTCCTATGCTTTTCCTGTCGCGTGTTTTTGTGATTGACTGAGCCCGTCTGAGTGTCAGATGAGATAGTTTGAAGACATTTTCACAAATAAGTTTTTATACGTGTCTATATGTGTAACACTCCGTACTTTCGGGCTAGAATCTAGACCGTCGTTCCTACGCGTAAGGACCTGAACTAGATAATTCCTTGTTAATATATGTGTGGTTATCAATCCTATAGAGTGGGAATACCTTTGAATATGAATTGAGGTCACAAATATCCCCTAACTCTAAGACGAGTTGAAAACATTTCTAGTGATTAAGTTTCAGTGGACGTTTAAACTTGGGTCAACTTCTATCGACCATAACTCCCTGTATATATCAAATTAGAAGGCTTTCTATATATAAAATGAAAGTTCTTCGAAGTAGCTTTCCAACGATACCAATTTCGCGAAAATCCGATACCCGAGCGAAAACTTACAGCCATTTTCGTGAGAGAGGCAGTAGCTGCGCGCGATTAGCGTGCAACGCACGCTCCGTCGCACACACCTAATTTTCAGGTTCAGTTTTTTCATTTTTAAGGGCAATTTGGACCTTTACCTCACCCAAGGTCCTTCCATAACATAATATTCACGCCCCAAAGGCAGAATACACTCCTTAATTCAATTTTTCCTCTCAAATTAAAACCCTAAATCCTTTCCCTCAAAATCAAGAATCAAGATCTTAAGTTCAAGACTCTAAGAAAAGGGTCAATATCCGGGTTCCATCTATCAAGATCTAGGTTCCATCTTTCAACTCTTATAGTGTAAGGTATGCGGAGTTTATCCTAAAAACAAGCTTGAAAACACTAGAGCATGATTTAAGATTATTAAGCATGAATTTTAAAAGGGTTTTGGAATCTATGTTTTAAATTGTGTACTCCTAATGTTTCAGTGTTACTATTGCTTTAGCCTTGTGGTCCTTTCCCCTAAATTGATTTACATGTATATGTATATATATGAAAATTGAGATTGAAGATTGTTTGAGAGCGCAAATTATGAACTCCCTCTATTGTATTGAATTGAAATTTATGGTTTTGTCGGAAAAGAGTTGCAATGCATGTTTTATGATTGAAAGTAGTTTCCTCAATGTCATAGTATTTGAACATGATTTAGAGATGATGAGAGGGTGTTTCTTGATATTACTATGTTTTGTGTTAAAGAGAAAGAATTGCATAAAATTAAGAATTTTGACATGACCACCTTTGTTTATTGAATTGTTGATAAAGAGAATGGCTTGCATGGTTTTACATGAGTTTTAAAGAATGATTTTCTTGAAAAGAATTGTTGATATGGTGGTCCTAAATTTCATGATTTGAGAATAGAGACATAAGTTGCTATAAATGGCTCAGAGAATGTGACTTGCAAGTCAATGGTATGACGATACCATGTAAATATATGCCATAGCAGAATTAAAGTCTTTAGAACTTGATTTCAGAGTTTGCATGTTGTAAAGAATAAAAAATGGGCTTAAAGAGGGTTAGGTGGTTACCCGAAGAGGGCACGAATCAATCGACTCATAGCCTAAAATCATATTTTTCCGATACGGGTATGTTACTTTTGTACGCTGGCGACGGCCCTGTGGAGTAGTAGAGATTCAGAGACTCCGAATCTTGCGGCAAACTTGGGTTGGGGGCTTGGCTGCCGCGTTAAGGGCAGATTCCATATAGCCCGTGGAATTACTGATACAAGAATAATCACGGAGATGAACTTATGAGAGTGCGCGTCGAACCCGAGACTTGAAGTGTGCAGGTGAAGTGCAAAGGAACACCATATCACACACCAAGAACCGGCCATACACTACACTCGATAGGCACCTTTTGTCTTCCCTTCATTAAGGGCTTTTGAAACATTTCACTTATGTTTGTAATAAGTCTATAAATAGACTAGTTTTAGGTCTTTAGTTCTTTAGTTGTTTATTGATATTGAAAGTTGTAACACTTGAACCAAAATCTCTCTAGTGTGAGGAGTGTACCACCTTAGTTAAGGGCTTGGAAAAGCCACCAAATCCGAAATGAGGGTGATGCTAGGGTGGAATCGCTAGTATTTCCAAACATTGTTAGAAACCTTGGTGCTTGAGTGGTTCACACCCTCTTGTGTCAATGTAAAAGGTGTTTCCTATTACAAGTATTAAGGGTCTTAGTGTGTGACATACACTTAGGTTCTTAGTTCTTGTGAGAGTTGATGTCTCACTTCCTATCCTTGTACTTCTTGCAATCATGTTTGTGTTCTTGTTCTAGTAAAGCCGTGTATTGTTGTTATCTTATTTTTGTTGTCTTATCATATCGTGTTCATATTGTTGTTGGTTGTTTTTGGTGTAAAATACACCTTGTATCGTCTCGTTCTTGTGGTATTATTGTTGGCCGAGACTTGTTCCCCTTTTGATCCTCGGTTTGTCTTGTGTTTTGTGTCTTGTTTCCGTGTTGTGAGTTGATTTCGTTATCAATTACAGAATTGTAGGGTATACCACCTAGCGCAGAAGTACAAAAAAGAGCATGTCATAGAGTTCAGAAGATTTTATGGAGTCTTTTAAATATGCCCATGTGATTCTTAACATATGATATATTTATGAACTGTTTTAAATTGCTCTCATATATGTTGAATAAAAATTATTATTTTGGATTTCCTCAGCGTACTAGTACATCTGTATTGACCCCCTACCTTCCAGGTTCTGAGGCTTAATCAAGGGGTCCTGATAAGCAGCCTGGAGTGATGAGTGCAGTTGGCGAGCCTTCTATATTTCAGAAGGCCTATTTTCTTTCATTCATTTGTCATTTATTATGGTTTTGGTCTACTAGGGGCCTTGTCCCAGATTTAGACAAGTTTTGATGTCTTGTGCAGTTGAGATTTCGCAGACGGAAAAAGATGTTGCTTTTACATTGAAAGACCTATGTTCGTATTGTTGAACAAATTTCAGATTTATGGCCATGATTCCATTTCATTTTGTTTTTTCCGCACTTCCTTTTTTGTATATGAATGGTGTATGTGATTACAAGTTAGAAGGACTGTCGGGTCTTCATGGTTCGGGATGTCCGTCACGGCCAGGGCCTCGGTTCGGGTCGGGTCGTGACATTATGTATAACCGGTAGTTATATGTTCTAGGCACTGTTAATTATTATTTCCCTAATATTTAGCCAAATTCAAAGAGTTAGAGATTAATGGATTGTACTATCAGAGTGCAAAATCATCTGTAGTAACATATTTGACCTGAACATGAAACAGACTAATAAATCGCCTGATCTGATTTAGTTTATGCCTGCCTTTTTTGCCGATCTGTGTATCACGTTACCTATAATACCATTGACCTCTTGCATCTTGCAGCTTTCAGGTCTTAATCGGAAAGGAAAACGTGAATATAGTAGATATGGCTCATGCAAGTGTGGCTTCTCTTATGAGAACAGTAGAATCGCTCTTGAAATCTAATTCACCAATGCAATCTCTAACCTGTGATCACGGAGAAGAATTTTCTGCTCTTCATGAAAAGATTAGCTCCCTGGAAGTAGCTGTCAAGAACTTTGAGAAAAACAATGTTTCTGGGAAAATGACAGATTTGGAAGTAGAGGTAAAAGAAGTTGCAAATATTGTAGAACAAACAATTCAACTAAGTGTAGCTGAAGTTGTATTGGCAAATGATGAAAATCTGAGAGAAAAGGCACAAGAGAGGCTTTCTGATAGCCTGCAACAAGTAGCTGAGGACATTGATCGTATCTGCAAAGAGTCGACAAATATTAAAGATAAAGGCAAACATGCATCAAAGGAATCAACGGTTCAAGACTTTCCAAGCTCATCAAGAAATATCCAGAATGTTGAGAACAATATGGTTGGACGTGATGATCAAAGGGAACGGTTGTTAAATGATCTGACTACAGACTTCTCTGGTGAACCCAAAGTCATCCCGATTGTCGGGATGGGAGGCATAGGTAAAACAACCTTAGCGAAAGAAGTTTACAATCAAAAATCAATTCTATGCCGTTTTGATGTTCATGCCTGGGCTACCGTATCTCAACAGCACAACAGAAAGGAAATTTTGCTGGGCCTTCTGCGATCGACGATCAAAATGGATGACACCGTTGAGACGAAAAAGAGGTACTTAATTGTCTTGGATGATATCTGGAGTTGTGAAGTGTGGGATGGCGTGAGACGATGCTTTCCAACTGAAGACAATGCAGGGAGTCGAATACTGTTGACTACTCGTAACAATGAAGTAGCTTGTTATGCTGATACAGAGAATCTTTCTTTGCGGATGAGCTTCATGGATCAAGATGAGAATTGGAGTCTTTTCAAAAGTGCAGCATTTTCAAGTGAAGCGTTACCATATGAGTTCGAGACTGTTGGAAAGCAAATCGCAGATGAATGTCACGGGTTACCACTAACTATTGTCGTGGTTGCTGGACTTCTCAAATCGAGAAGGGCAATAGAAGATTGGGAAAGTGTAGCTAAAGATGTCAAGTCATTTCTCACAAATGATCTTGATGAACAATGTTCACGTGTGCTTGGGTTGAGTTACAATCACTTGACTAGCGATCTAAAAACATGTCTTCTGCATTTCGGAATTTTTCCAGAAGACAGTGAGATACCAGTGAAGAAATTGATGAGATCATGGATGGCTGAGGGGTTCCTGAAGTTGGAAAATGATTTGGAAGGAGAGGCTGAGAAGTGTTTGCAAGAGCTTGTCGATAGATGTCTAGTCCTCGTTTACAAGAAAAGTCTAGATGGAACAAAAATTAGATCATGTAAGGTTCATGATCTAATATATGACTTGTGTGTGAGAGAAATTCAAAGGGGAAATGTTTTTATCATGAACGACATTGTGCTTGACAGTATGCATGAAAAGCAGCCCTTTATGCGCGTGATTGGTGATGAAATTGATGATTGTTACTTTGGTTTTTTTTAAGGTTCTTCTTACCCCTATACATCATCAGTTGAGAGATCATGACAACAACAATCTTTTGAAACGAACCCATTCTATTTTCTCTTTTCAATTTGAGGATTCAAGTTTTCCTCGTGTTCTCAAATCAGAGCTTATTCATTTCAAATTACTCAAAGTCTTGGAGTTGAGACACATGGAGATTGATTATTTCCCTTTACAGATACTAAGCCTCATCTGGTTGAGGTACCTATCATTGCAATGCCGTAAGAATTTAGACATACCTCCAGAAATTTTTAGGTTATGGAATCTGCAGACATTCATTTTTCAAGGGTATCCTTACTCATCTAAAGAAAATAATTGTCCAGTGCAAATTTGGGGACTAATGCAATTAAGGCATATTAAACTGCAAAGATGTAATTTGCCAGATTGCCCAAGTGGATCTGTTGACAAAGGAAGGCACATGGGTTTTTCAAACTTAAAAACTATTTCTTACTTGTCTTCACATTGTTGCACGAAGGAGGTTATTATGGGGATTCAGAATGTCAAAGAATTAGGAATCAGAGAAGGAAAGAGGATGGGCTCTAATGGGCTTCTCAACAATCTTGTCCATCTGCAGCAACTTGAAAAATTGAATCTTACATTTTGTTCTAGTCGACTTTTGCCAGCAAGTGCAAAAGCTTTTCCAGAAACGCTAAAGAAGCTGAAGTTGGAAAAAACTTATCTATGTTGGTCGTACTTGGACATCATAGCTGAATTGCCTAACCTTGAGGTGCTGAAGCTGATGATTAGTGCTTGTGTTGGCAGTGAATGGTATCCAAATGTTAGGGGATTTACTCGATTGAAGGTTTTGATAATTGAAGATAATCATCTCAATTACTGGAAAGCCACAAATGACAATTTCCCTGTCCTTGAGCGCCTTGTGCTTAACAAATGCCATAATTTGAAAGAGATACCCATTGAGTTTGCAGAAATCCACACACTACAACTGATTGAGTTAACAAGTTGTCTTCCCGAACTTGGGGAATCTGCTGCACGAATTCAACAAGAACAAGAAGACATCGGAAACAACCCCGTGGACGTTCGCATCTCAGATTCATGTAAGTATATAGTATTTATCAAGGTCACACTCTGTTTCTCATTTCCACAAGTCAAGTCGTACACAAAAGTTATTTAGCTTTGTCCCATATTCATTCAAAAAATTAACTTTGATAAAATTTGGTTAAAACTCTACGTAAAATGTAAGAGAAATTAACAAGAATATCTATTATATTTGAGGGTAGTTCAAAATATCCCCTTAAATATATTTTTGAGCTATTTTGGTACTTTAGTTTAAGCTTGCTAAATGTAAACACATTTGGTCTAATTGTTACTACCTCCGTCTATCAATAGTTGTCCACTATTAACTTGACACATAAGTTAAAAAATAGTAAATGATAGGGCTAGTTTTACCATATTACCCTTTGAATCTAATAAATCTATTGCTTTGGAAAACACATTGGATAATGAATAGTATTTAGTGCTAAGGGTAAAATAGGTAAATTATTATTTGGTTTCAAAATGGACAAGTATTATTGGCATTTATTTTTGATATTGATATAGTGGAGTAAATTTTACAGAATTATGAAAAAGAAAACTAAATATGAACTCACATTTCAAGGTGTTCTCTTTGCATTTTTATTTTCTAGTTTATTGCATAATTTGGTGTAGCTTGTTTCGCTTCCTAACATTGATTTCTTTGTAACAATTCCTCTAACATATACATCACTTGTGTTGATTTGGAGGCTTCCTCTTGAGTTTTAAAAGATATATGTTACTTTCTCTACATAATCGTCTTTCAGTAACTTTTTAGAAAATATAGAATGATGTACTCATGAGCTAAATATTCTTGATATTTCTATACGTTAATTGACATGATTTGATTGTAAATGGAAGATTTTAGATTTCTAATTTATATTGCTTTGTTATAGCAAGAAAAAAAGTAAGATGGCATGATCGCTACTAAGTATCTTGGATTTCTGGAGCAGCTTTTGGAAAAAAGAAGACACGGAGAGGATGAGCAACAAGACATTCAATCGGTTTCTGTTCAATAATGGGAGTTTTATTCGATAAAATTATGTTGTAATGTCTTCTAGCTTGTTATTTCTTATTGTGTTGTACAACTCAATATTCTTTGGGAACAACTCAATGATATTCGAGAGAAGTAATAGAGGAGCTCGTGTTCTTGAATTGATTTCTGTGATCTATTTATTCAAAAGAACAATTTAACAAAAAAGGCATAAGTTCCCTCAACATATGATTGAAGTTCCAAGGACACACATTTCATTTTTGGTGGCACGAATATAGTTCTCTTACTTAATATGTTGATTGAAATAGCCACTTAAAAATAAATTTACGAACTGGAATCTGTAAAGATTCATCGTTCGAGGGAGTTCCCTAAATATCTGTAAGGATTCTTCGTTCGGGGGAGTTCCCATTTCCTACTGATATATCAGGGACCTAAGTGAACATACTATTCAAAGTTGTATGTCAGATCCTTCAAAATTTGTGTATTTTTTGAGGATTAGACAACCTTTTTAAAGAGTTCCAGTAACATAAATATATAGTACAAGTCGCTCATTTATACCATCAGTTAAAAGTTTGGCTCATTCATGTCATCGCCGTTATAAAATCGGCTCATCCATGCCATTAATTTTTAACGGTGGTTTTCCAAAACAGTTTTGCCACATGATCTTCTATTAAAGGTCCACGTCATTAATTAAAATAAGGAAAAAGACTCAAATATGTCATTGAACTATAAATGGCACATTTATGCTATCAGTTAAAAGTTCAGCTCATTCATGCCATCGTCGTTATAAAATCAGCCCACCCATGCCATGACTTTTTAATGGTGCTTTTTCAAAAACTGTTTTCGATGTGGCCTTTTATTAGAGGTCCGCGACATTAATTAAAATAAATCAATATTAATTTCAAATATCTTAGATCCATTAAAAACAACCGGTTCATTTAACATAACTTGACCCACACCCATTAAAGTATTTTTTTCCTACAACAACAACTAATTTTTTTATCAGAAGAAATAGTAATTAATGTATATCTTTTGGCTATTTCTAGTTGATTCTAAATCATTTTAAATGTTACGCTTAACAAAAATCTCAAAAATTCTATCCTACATTTAATTCCAGTTACTCCAATATATACTCCGAAGTTGCAAGAAAATAAGCCAATGAATGATTAGGGCAAACAAGAAAAAGAAAGAGGCGTACCAATAGAGCTTCTCCAATATTCTCCCATCACGAACTAGGGGAGCAAACATTATTGAAAAATTATTTCTAAATTACGGCTTCAAAGAAGTCTGTTATCCCAACTATCCCGCCATGTATATGAGATGACTTCTCCCATCACAAATTAGTAGAACATACATTGTTGAAAAATCATTTTCAAATAACAGCTTAAAAGAAGTCTGCAACAACAACAACAACAAACCCAGTATATTCCCACATAGTGGGGTCTGGGAAGGGTAAAATGTACGCAGTCCATACCACTACATCTGAAGAAGTAGAGAGGCTGTTTCCGATAGACCCCCGGCTCAAGAAAAGAAGCTTAAAAGAAGTCTGCTATTCCAATTATCCCACCAAGTATGCGTCTCTTACGATGGCTTGCTTGCTAACGTAACGAGCAGAGGTAGGGCGCCTAGTCTCTTTCACGCTAACCCCATTTTCAACATGCTGAAACTTTCTGTTTCGTCGAACCCCGAGCTTGTGGAAAGATTACTACTAAAAAGTAAAGGCTGTCTTCGAGCAAGCTCTTAGCTTTCATTGTGATAACTTCTCCCATCATTATGATATATATGTTGGAATAAATAATCTCGATATTAACTAATTTCAAATATTTTGAAATTAATATTGATTTCTTTTAATTAATGGTGTGAACTTATAATAAAAGACTACGTGAAAATTTATTTTTAAAAAATTCATCATTAAAAAGTAATGGCATGGGTGGGTTGATTTTATAATGGTGATAACATGAATAAGCTGAACTTTTCACTGATGACATAAATGAATCATTTTTTATAGTTCAATGACATATTTGAGCCTTTTTTCTTATCTATATATTATTAAAAGGAAAGGACAAAGCCTCTATATTACGCCAAGTGGCATCCTTAAAGATTGACACATGTAGTTTTATAGGAAAAGTTAGTTAATTAGTTAAGAATTAGTTAGTATTTATTTTATCTTTTACAGATTTTTTTCAAATTCAAATTTACAGTCACTTTAATTGTTAATTAAGTTTTACAGAATAAAAAAACCAAAAAAATAGGAATTTTGAAATTAGAACTATTCCACTAATTAAGCCAAATCGTATTTAGTGATTTGACATAATCTTACCCGGTTGAAGTTTTTGAATTTTAAACAGATTGCAACTATATATATATATATATATATATATATATATATATATATTCCTTTCTATAACTATTAACCAGATAATTACTTCCAACCATGTTTATGTTCTTAAATTTGAATCAAACGTGATTATCAAATATATTTGAATAAGAATAATGGTTAAAACTTTGTTGTTGCATACGAATGTGATGAATTTACCCGGCAATTCATTCGGTGACTTTATGTTTTTCAGTTAAAAATTTAATTTTTTCTCTAATAGATTTTGAATCTAACCCTTAATCTCTTATCTTCAATTTCATACCAAGGAAGAAAATTCTCAATATACACGTATTAGAGTAGTGTTTCAACCATGTAGATTTTAGAAACTATGCATTTATATGTTTTTGTACAGTTTACATGTAAATATTTCATTACTCAAATCAATATTTACATGCCTTTGTGCAGTTTATTTTGTAAGCATTAATTTGATAAATGAAATTGTTAGGCTTTATCAAGTAAAATTAATTGAAATGGAGTAGTGATAAAAGAAGAAGATGAATTTGCATGATATTATCGTTTAATGAAAAGATTTTTGAAATTATCGTTGTTATTTTAGGAATTATGAATGAGAAGGTTTGGATAGGGAAGAGGACAATATAACAATATTTTTGGGTTGTTAATCATTTCAATTAGGGATTAAAGAGATATTTTAAATTAAAATTATTTTAAATATAGTAAGATGTCATTTATTTCGATATGGATTAAAAAGAATATGATACCACATAAAAATGAAATGAGAGAGTAAAAAGTAAGGACATGTAGCATTTGAAATTCCTATACCAAACACATCTTTAGACCTTTAATAAACATATAAAAATTTTCTCATATATCGGTAACGTTTGATCAACTTTTTGAATGAGTTGACAACATTATATGTGAATTCTTCTTTCACTAACGTTTTCGTATTATGATTTCATATATTGCAATGAAGGAAAAAGAAGAACTTTCGACTCTCGAATTAGAGCAAAAACAAAATTTATTTTAGATGTGGCTCATTTTTTTTATATATTGTAGATAACTTTGCACTTTATTTTCCTGAAAAATGCATTGCACGAGAGCTAAGTGATACTTTTGCAACGATTTTGGTATGTTAATTTTTAAGCTACCAAAATGAATTGCATTAAACATCAATAATTATTTGAGAGTAAATTACAACTTAATTCATTAAAGATAGATAATTAGTTGAATTTTTTTTTTTTTATAATTACGAATAACTTGATAATTTATAAATCTTAAACTCTCTCATCACATTTAACTTTTATATTTATTATGAAACAATGATATCCAAACACGCTTGCTACACTTCACTCGATTAACCAATCACTGAAAAAGGAGAGATTAAAAAGTTTTCATTCAAAGGAAAAAAGCAAAGCCACTTTATCCCAAAAAAGTTAAATCCCAAAAATGAACTTTATCATCCATAATCAACACTTATTCTAAAAGTTAAGCCACTATCCTATTCCTACATAATCCCAAAAATTTGATAAGAGATTACATCAAGTGATTGAATTTGTTGGTTTGAAATATGATATATGATTCAACTGTTTCTCTTATTTCTATTAATTTTAAGATTTTATTATTTCTCTTATTTCTGTTAATTGTGCCTCCTTTATCCTTCTTCTTTGCTTTTATTTTGAAACAAAATTTTACCATGAAAGATTCAAAGAAAAAACATAGAATAAATCAATGATAGTGTGCTACGGCGTGAACAATCTGCTTATCCACAGAAATAAACATATTCAAATCTTACAGTTTTGTTGAGATATTTTGATTTCTTTGTTTATAGCACACTAAATTTTCTTGCTTTATTTATCTATTTTTTAATCGAAATTTGATTATCTTTTCTAATCTAAATTTTATTTGCATGGGTTACACATAGAACGGCTATTTGATTCTCTTCTGAAACTCACCCATACCCGCTCATGAAGTATGACAACGTCTTTGATTACACTAGAGCAAAAAAGAAAAGAAAATCGCATGGGGTCGCCACTTATTCTAACATTGATATTATTTGTTAGGATAAATGTGACATGATCTATAAAATAAAGTAAAAGAAGGTGAATGGGATGCAATCTATATGGTCTTTAATGCGCAGAAGGGTCAAAAGATTGTCAATATGATTTTAGATATACCATAAGGTTATAGATAACAATTCAAGAATCTATTGGTAAAAATATGATTTTTTAGCTTCTTTATCATATGAAGACAATACTTATTATAATTATCACACACAAAAAAAAAGATATTGAAGTGCTCTTTGCTACATTTTGATAAAAGAAGTACATACGTTTTATAAAATTATAAGTATCACGTCCTTAATTTTAACTGCATCAAACATTAACTCGATAATATATGTAGACACTATTGGTTGTTCTGAATTTCTTGATGGTTAAATTGAGTTAAATTTGACTTTATAGATGTATTGTACAATTTATATAGGTGTGAGTTTTACATATTTAAAATATAGTGTTTTAATGAAGTCGATTAGATTTTTTGAGTTGCAATACCTAGCATTTGCAGTACTAAGTACTTGCAAGTGGAAGTAAATCAGATTAGTGAAAGAGACTTCAATGATAATATAGTGCATGCTATTTATCCATTTTAAATAAATTTTAATTTATGGGATGAGCGACTGAAACTTTTTATAAATCTATGATAATATATTATATTGCTTAATAATGTAGTGTTATAATTTATTGGTTAGTTCTATTTTTAACATAAGTGAGTTGTTACCAACTGAACACCAATAATTTGGACAAATACTTAACTGTCCTTAATGGGCATGTTAAGTTATTAATATTATAACATTGCAAAAGGGAGTCCTCCAACTGTGAAACTTCTTCTGGATGTTGAAACTCATTGTGATATTTTACTTTTAAACACAAGATCATCAATTGAAGAAGTATCTATTTTTGCTTTAGATACAAGGTTTTCTCTCGCGAAAATATTTTTTACTTTAATCATTTCATGAAATACTCAATGATGGGGATAGTATTATTGATTGATGTAGTAGCAAAAGATGACAAACATGAAGAAATTGAACAAAATTTCTTCAGGAAGTTAGATAAGATGGCCTTAGTAATATAGAATAAGATTATTATGGAAGAGTGAAATGTGGAAGTTTAAGAGCAACAAGAAGAATTAACAAGTAAGCCTTCTATACAAGAAAAGCAACAAATATTTAAAGAAATTCTTCTGCATAGTACTAGCGAAACTAATCTATTCATTCTGATATTCTTTCTCCTACGTTTATAGTAGATTTTTTGTCTTATTAAGGTGCTTAACTTTTGAAGATAGGATGAAATGAACAAGCTACTTTTTCATAAGAAATTTGAGAGATTATCAAATATATATAATCTCATAGGATGTATTCTTATCTATTTTTTTATTTTGTGTTATAAATTAGAGTTGTTTGTATATGAATTACATAAATGTATATGAATTTCATATTTTCAAATAATCAAGATAATCTAAAATTAATTTTTAAAACATAGACCACGCATCGCGCGAATACAAATCCTAGTGTTTATTAATAACTAATTAACTATTCACTAACAACTGATTTCTATAAATAATGTTTCATAATTGTCTTGCTTTACAAAATAAAAAATTCGTATGCGTTCCTTTTAAAAATTATTTAAAATATTTTAATTCTTTTAATCATTATCACATCCACATCTTATTAATTTGCAGGTTGAACTTTAAAGTAAAATATTCTTATTACAATGCATTAAAGCAAAACAAAAGGTTTTATAATATTCAAACTACGTCATTTAGTAATTTTAGTTATTGATTCCTACAAAAAGACCTTCTCTTGCAGGTTCTTTTACCCCTTTTTATAAAAAAAAATCTTATCTAAATCTCTTTAAGGTTTTACAACTTCTCGTATTACACTTCACAATTTGAATTGAAAACTACCTTGTGATTAGCATTATCCATATCTTAATTGTGGCGCATTAGTTCAAACAAAATGTGTTACTTGTTGCAAATTATTATAAAACAATAAAGAACAAGAATAAGAGTAGAGAGAATAGAGAGAATAATTCTTATTTCTTCTCTTGTATGAATTACAATGAAGGAAAACCCATTATGGGGAAAAACTAACTTTGGGTTTGTAACTTTTCCATAAATAGGCATACACAATATATGGTAAAGTAGGTATTCATATTTATGATAAAGTAGACATTCACTATATATGGTACATTTATAACACTTCCCCTTGAATGTCTAATTGATAGATATACGCATATATGTTGCCTCATTAAAAACCTTACAAGGAAAACTAGTGCGATAAAACCTCGTAAGGGAAAAAGAGTACAACGCGTATTAACTCCTCCTAATGAGAACATCCTTGAACCTTTGCATTTTGATCTTGTGCACCATCTTCTTGAAAGTTGCAGTTGGAAGAGAATTGGTGAATAGATCAGCCACATTGTTACTTGAATGAATCTGTGACACATTAATATCATCATTCCTTTGGAGCTCATGTGTATAGAAAAAGCTTTGGCGAAATGTGCTTCGTTATATCTCCTTTTATGAATCCTCCTTTAAGTTGTGCTATGCATGCTGAATTATCTTCATATAAAATCGTACGTACTTTGTCACATTTCAAGCCACATTTTTCTCGAATGAGATGTATTATGGACCTCAACCACACACACTCTCAGCTTACTTCATGAATAGCTATAATCTCAGTGTGATTCGATGAAGTGGCTACGATAGACTTCTTTGTTGATCTCCAAGATATGGCAATACCCCCACATATAAACACATAGCCTGTTTGAGACCGAGCTTTATGCGGGTCAAATAAGTACCCAGCATCAGCATAACCAACAAGATCAGAACTACAATCTTTAGGATAAAATAATCTCATATCGATAGTCCCTTTTAGATACTGTAATATGTGTTTGATCCCATTCCAATGTCTCCTAGTAGAAGCAGAACTATACCTTGCTAACAAATTAACTAAAAAGGCTATATATCAGGCCTTGTAGTATTTGCAAGATACATTAGTGCACCAATTATACTAAGATATGGTATTTCAGGACCAAGGAGTTCCTCATTCTTTTCTTGAGGTCGGAATGGATCCTTATTCACATTAAGTGATCGAACAACCATCGGAGTACTTAATGGATGTGCTCCATCTATATAGAATCATTTCAGCACCTTTTCTGTGTAGGCAGATTGATGGACAAAAATATTGTTTGTCAAATGCTCAATTTGCAAACCAAGGCATAACTTTGTCTTTCCGATATCTTTCATCTCAAATTCTTTCTTTAGGTAATCAATTTACTTTTGAAGCTCTATTGGAGTTCCAATAAGGTTTATGTCATCGACATAGACAACAAGTATAACAAACTCCGATGTTGCTTTCTTTATGAAAACACATGGGCAAATTTCATCATTTGTATAGGCTTCTTTAGATAAATATTCACTAAGACGGTTATACCACATGCATTCAGATTGCTTCAGACCATACAATGATCTTTGCAATATAATGGAGTACATTTTCCTAGGCTTTGAACTATATACTTTCGGCATTTTAAATCCTTCGGGAATCTTCATGTATATCTCATTATCAAGTGATCCATATAGATAGGTTGTTGCCACATCCATCAAATGCATTTAAAGTCTCTCATAGATAGTGAAACTAATAAGATAATGCATTGTTGTTGCGTCCATAACTGGTGAATATGTCTCATCATAATCGACACCAGGCCGTTGTGAAAATCCTTATGCAACAAGGCGTGGTTTATACTTTTTATTTCATTTTTCTCATTTCTTTTTTGCACAAAGACCCATTTATAGCCAACGGGCTTAACACCAGTAGGTGTTTGAGCTATAGGTCCAAAAACTTCATGTTTGGCGAGTGAATTCAATTCAGATTGAATTGCTTCTTGCCATTTTGGCCAGTCATTTCTTTGTCGACATTCTGTGACAGATCAAGGTTCAAGATCCTCACTGTCTTGCATGATTTTCATTGCAACATTATATGCAAAGACATAATCCACTATTATTTCAGATCGAGTCAAATTAGTTTCAACATCAATTGAATTTATGGATAGTTCCTCATTTTCTTGAGTCTCAAGCTTATTGATTCCTTCAGGGATATCAACATTGCTCAAATCTTGAACTTCCATATGTGGATCTTTCGTAGTGTCATTTTAACCATTTGTTTTTATTTTTCTAGGATTTCGATCCTTAGAACCTAATGGTCTGTCATGCTTCAATCGTGCTTTAAATTCATTAGCTATGACACTAGTGGATGGTCCTTTAAGGACATCAATTCGAATTGGGACATTCTCGGCAGTAATATGTAATTTCATGATCCTTTCCAGATCAGTAAATGCATTCGGTATTTGATTTATAATTTTCTGCAGATGAATAATCTTTTGTACTTCTTTCTCACAAATAGAAGCACGTGGATCACGATGAGATAGTGATGGATTTTTCCACAAAATTTCTATTTTGATATCACTATCTTCTCCCCCTAATTTTGGAAAAAGTATCGCATTAAATCGACAATCTGTAAATCAAGCAATGAACATATCTCCCATTAATGGCTCAAGATAGGGAATAATGGAGGGTGATTCAAATCCAACATAAATTCCTAACCTTCTTTGGAGGCCCATCTTGGTGTGGTTTGGTGGTGCTGTAGGCACATATACATCGCACTCAAAAGTTCTCAAGTGAGATAGATTAGGTTCTTGACCGAAAACCAATTACAACGGAGAAAATTTATAATAATTTATCGATCTAAGACGAACAAGTGTTGCAGCATACAAAATTGCATGACCCCAAACAGAAGTGGGCAACTTAGTTTTCATCAGTAATGGTCTTGATATCAACTGTAGATGTTTAATTAATGACTCAGCAAGGCCATTTTGAGTGTGAATATGGGGTACAGGATGTTCCACTCTTATCCCAATCGATAAGCAATAGTCATTAAATACTTGGGATGAAAAATCTGTAGCATTATCAAGGCAAATATACTTAATTTGATTATCAGGAAACTCTGCCCGTAATCGTATTATTTGTTCCAATAATTAATGCCAAATTGTGAGATGACAAAAGGCACATATGAGAGCATCTATTAGGACCATAAAGTATTTAAACAACCCACTCGGTGGGTGAATTGGTCCACAAATATCCCCATGTATGCGTTCCAAGAATGTGGGAGACTCAATCCTAACTTTGGTTGGCGATGGCCTCAGAATCAACTTGCCTTGATAACAAGCATTACATGAAAATTCACCATTTGAAAGAACCTTCAAATTCTTTAATGGATGTTCATTTGAATTTTTTATGATTTGTGTCATTATTATTGATCCAGGATGTCCCAGACAATCATGCCAAAGTACGAAAGTATTGGAATCAGTAAACTTTCGATTTACTATAGAATGTGCCTCAATTGCACAAATCTTTATCCAATACAGGCCAGAACATAAATAGAAAACTTTTATATAACACATGTCTGGCCAGAGACATTCTTGGTGATACCAAGATATTCAAGATTCATCTCATCAAATGTCTTGATATGATAACCATTTTTACAGATATCTTTAAAACTCATCAAGTTTCTCCGAGACTTAGGAGAAAACATAACATTATTTATGCCGAGTTTAGTTCCCTTGAGCAAGATTATAATTACTTTTCCGAAACCTTCAATCAAATTAGCACTACCAGAAATTGTAGTAACTTTAATCTTGCTCATGTTTAGATGAGAGAAATATTTATCGTCTTTGAATATCGTATGTGTTGTGTCAGAATAAATCAAACAAATATCTTCATAATTGGACAACTTACTTTGAAAATTATCCATATCTTCATATAAAATGACATACAACAAATAAAATATATAATAAATCTTTGTATAAAGTGACAACTTAGAATAGAACACGCAAATTATATAATAATATTATTATTTCATAAAAAATATAATATTATTATTATTATATTATAAAAAAAAATGGACGCTTGTCATATTAAGTGAAGGATATAATCAACTAACCTTAGCATGTCATTTTAAGAAAATAGACGCATGTCATTTACAGATTGGACAGTTTAGTAAGTAAATTTTTCTTTTCCATTTCCATGCCATGTTATAAGTTAGTAGTATTGTTACTTTCATCATTAGCATTGCCGGTAATTTGAACAATCTTATACAATAAGTACGCTACAGCAGTAAACGTGATATGTTGGTCAGAACATGCACTCAGTTGTATAATATTATTATTGTCACACCCCTTTTTCTAACCCCAAAAAGATTCGGTTTTAAGTTTCGAAAGGGCTTTTATTAAAGTGACAAAAAAATGAAAATTTTGTTTCGAAAAGGATTATTTATATTTAAACTCAGAGTCGCCACTTGGCATAATCGGGTGTGCCAAGTAACCTTTGAAAATCCTTTTTAAAACCATTCGACTCTTTAAACTGGTTTGCAAACAGAGATTCCAGCTAAGAAATTCTGTTGACCGAGGGGAAGGTGTTAGGCACCCCTCGATCCCGTGGTTCGACCACGGTCGCTTGGTAGAGCGTATCGGCTAATTTGATACTACAAAATGTACAAACCACAAAAAAAACACATAAAAACGATCAATCAAACAAACAAAACCAGTCTAAAAATATAGTGTCCAGTCCAATTATTACAACCCAAAATGAAAAAGGTACAGAAAAGTAAACCTACGCTAACCTACACTAATCCTAAACTACGCTCCAATGCCTTCCCCGATGCTTTAGGCCTTCATCACGGGCATCCTCCGAGTACATGATGCGTCGGAGCATTCCCCGGTGAATAAATACAAATATGACCTCGGGGCATTCCCCGGCGAATGAATACAATCGATCCAAATTCATAAAATAAAATCATTCAACAAACATTTTCAACATTCAACAATCCAAAAGTTCTAAATTTTCCTACCCGAACCTTCTATTTTCCTATCAAACTCGACCTATCATGATTCTTATCACATTTCAACATCATCAACGAATCAAAAATTATCCAAATTTACTTTTATCAATTTT
>NC_061119.1:215035832-215103855 GCF_002878395.1 Capsicum annuum
TTTTCAGACAAAGAAGTAGACAGCAAGACAGAATTTTGTCCTGACCTTTATAAAGAAGAACAACAACCGAGTTCTGACTTAAGCCATCTTACCCAGCCAAGTTATGGAGGAATCAAGTGACAGTGTCTCAAAGGATTGGAAGAAAATGGACTATACCGAGTTGGAGAGTCGAGTGAGGTTCCATCGAGGTTCCATTCCGCGGCTCTATTATTACATCAGAAATGAAAATTACCAGTTAAAAAATAAATGAAATTACAAAATTCTATCTATGCAACTTTTTTTTTTACTTGAGTTTCATCACCCTATTCTTTAGGCGGGCTCCTGACTTGCCATTTCTTTAGCTTGTTGCTTGGCTTTCAATTTTTTCACCCTGTTGTTTGACTTTAAACTTCTTGATCTTGTTGTTTGACTTTCAACTTCTTGACCTTGTTGCTTGACTTTCAATCTCTTAACCTTGTTACTTGACTTTCAATTTCATCACCCTATTCTTCAGGCAGGCTCCTGACTTGCCATTTCATCACCCTGTTCTTCAGGCGGGTTCCTGACTTACAATGTCATCATCCTGTTCTTCAGGCAGACTCCTAACTTGTAATTTCCTCACCCTATTATTCAGACGGGCTCCTGAAATCAAAATCAAAACTAGAACAAAAACTATCCTAAACAAATATTATGATAAAGAAAGATTTCATTTTTTTTTTGAAAGTAACGTCCCATTCTCTAGGAGGTTCCTGAATAGAAAGTAAAATATCATTTTTTCATGAGGGTCTTGAACAAAAGGTAAATTCCCATTTTTCAGGAGGGTCCTGAATAGAAAGTAAATTCCCATTTTTCAGGAGGGTCCTGAACATAAAGTAAAATCCCATTTTCCAAGAGGGTCCTGAACATAAAGTAAAATCTCATTTTTCAGGAGGGTCCTGAACATAAAGTAAAATCTCATTTTCCAGGAGGGTCCTGAACATAAAGTAAATTTCCATTTTTTAGGAGGGTCCTGAACAGACAGTAAAATCTCATTTTTCAGGAGGGTCCTGAACATAAAGTAAATTCTCATTTTTTCAGGAGGGTCCTAAACAAACAGTAAAATCTCATTTTTCAAGAGAGTCCTGAATAGAAAGTAAAGTTCCATTTTTCAGGAGGTCCTGAACAGAAAATAAAATTTCAATTTTTCAGGAGGTCTTGAGCAGAAGGTAAATTCCCTTTTTTCAGGAGGATCCTAAATAGAAAGTAAATTCCCATTTTTCAGGAGAGTCCTGAACATAAACTAAAATCCCATTTTGCAGGAGGGTCCTGAACATAAAGTAAAATCTCATTTTTTAGAAGGGTCCTGAACATAGAGTAAAATCTCATTTTCCAAGAGGGTCCTGAACATAAAGTAAATTTTTTTTTTCAGGAGGGTCCTGAACAAACAGTAAAATCCCATTTTTCAGGAGGGTCCTAAACATAAAGTAAATTCTCATTTTTCAGGAGGGTCCTGAACAGACAGTAAAATTTCATTTTTCAAGAGGGTCCTGAAAAGAAAGTAAAGTCCCATTTTTCAGAGGGTCCTAAACAGAAAGTAAAATCCCATTTTTCAGGAGGTTCCTGAACAGACAGTAAAATCCCATTTTTTAGGAGGGTCCTGAACAGAAAATAAAATCCCACTTTTTAGGAGGTTCCTGAACAGACAGTAAAATCCCATTTTTTAGGAGGGTCCTGAACAGAAAGTAAAATTCCATTTTTCAGGAGGGTCCTGAACAGACAATAAAGTCCCATTTTTCAGGCGGGTCCTGAACAGAAAGTAAAGTCCTATTTTTCAAAAGAGTCCTGAACAGAAAGTAAAATCCCATTTTTCAGGAGGGTCCTGAAGAGACAGTAAAGTGTCATTTTTCAGGAGGGTCCTAAACAGAAAGTAAAGTCCCATTTTTCAGGAGGGTCCTGAATATAAAGTAAAATCCCACGGATGTACATTTCCAATGGTAGTTGAATTAAGTGAAGCAAATTTACCCTTATTTCAACAAAGAAAATTTGTCAGTTAATAACTTAGTGGTGGCTTGCGGCACTTGGCTGTCCTGACACCTGCTCCAACTGTTGTTTCTCTCACCTTTGTTTTAGATCGTTGGCTTTTGCCCCTGTCTTGTTGCGTCATTGACCCGGGTCCAGGTTGAGGGGAATGAGTTCTGACTCAAACAATGAATTTTCATTTTATCATGCCTTTGAGATGCACCTTTTTTAAAAATCTAAATACTCCCACGAATTCAATAGCCTGTCGGTTTATAGACTTCCTTTGCTTTGTGTTGAATTACGATCATATTTCTTTCATGTGCTAGTCCTTGAGGGATGAGAGATCATAAGATTGTCCATATAATGAACAAAATCCCTCTATTATAGGGGAAATTTACTCCTAGTCTGAGTAAAAGACAGATGCTTCAAATCCTAATAGATATCAAAGTAGATCTTCATAGACATTCACTATAATGTAAATATATTTATAACACTCCCCCTTGAATGTCTAATTGGTAGATAATGTTCCTCGTTAAAACCTTACTAGAAAAAACCCAGTAGGAAAAGAAATCTAGTGAAGGAAAAAGAGTACGCATCTCTAATAATACGCATTTTGGCTGCCTCATTAAAAACCTTAAAAGGAAAACCCAGTGGGACAAAACCTCATAAGGGAAAAAGAGTACAACGCGTATTAACTCCCCCTAATAAGAATATCCTTGACCTTTGCATCTCGATCTTGTGCAGCATCTTCTTGAAAGTTGCAATTGGAGAAGATTTGATGAATAAATTAGTCACATTATCATTTGAATGAATCTGTTGCGCGTTAATATCATCATTCTTTTGTAGCTCATGTATGTAGAAAAGCTTTGGAAAAATGTGTTTTGTTCTATCTCCATTTATGAATCCTCCCTTAAGATGTGGTATGTATGCAGAATTATCTCTATATAAAATTGAGGGGAGATTGTCATATTTCAGACTACATTTTTCTCGAATGAGATGTATCATGGACCTCAACCATACACATTCTCAGCTTGCTTCATGAATAACTATTATCTCAGCATGATTCGATGAAGTGGCTACGGTAGACTGCTTTGTAGATGTCCAAGATACGGCCGAATCCCCACATGTGAACACATTTTATGTTTAAGATCGAGATTTATGCGGATTAGATGAGTACCCAACATCAGCATGACCAGTAAGATCAGGATTGCAATCTTTAGAATAAAATAATCTCATGTCTCTTATCCCATTTCGATGTCTCCTAGTAGGAGTATAAATATACCTTGCTAACAAATTGAGCGAAAGGATATATTGGGTCTTGTAGCTTTTGCAAGGTACATAAGTGCATCAATTACACTAAGATATGATACTTCATAACCAATCCAATTCGATATATTTTGAATTTCAGCAAATAATCTATTGCTTTGAAAACTCTCCAAGAGTTCCAATGATGCTTAAGCAATAAGCTTATACAATATAAGGATTATAAATAAGTTTTCCAGAAACTTCTATATGCTTCAAGCATTTTGAATCCTTAAAAGTTTTTTAGATAAGTTTTGTCAAGTGACAATATTCAACATTTCATGAGTGACATCTTTATATAGCTGGAGTACAAATCAAATAAGTTTTACGCTTACCAAAATGCATCCTTTCAGGTTACTTGATAAATATTTCTACGTCAGCATGCTTAAATTAACATAGAATTCAGATCCTCATAATCTTTTACAATATTATGCCAATATCGTATCAAAGATATCATCGACGATCTCTTATTATGTATTGGTTCACAATGCGACATAACATTTTGAGATCTCATCACTTCATTATTTTCAGGTACCTAAACCTCTCATAAGGTTTCATGAAGTGTTATGTCGTAGGCTCTTCAAAAGCACATTGTCTTCTTATCATGATTATTTGCTCCTTATTCTTTTCTAGGATTATTTCATTTGGAACCGATTGGCCTATCATGCTTTACGCATGCATAGATTTTATCCTTTAAGGACACAAAATAGGAGCACTTGCAGCTAAATATGAGATGCTTTCGATATTTGACTTGAATTATCTTTTGAATGAGAATCTGATGATAATTCCTAACATATTTCTTAGTTACTTATAATCTCCCCCTTATGTTATGAAAACTAACATACATCCTCCATCTTCTTTGAGGAATCTATTTTTGTGCATCATGGTATATTCATTAATCATATACCACACATTAAAACTATTAAATGGAATAGTTGGTTCATGGCCTTGAACCAATTGTGGGGGAAGAAATAATCATAATTTATTGGTCTAATGCATACAAATGTTATTGTATACAACATATCATATTTCAAACCAACACTTGAAGTTTTGTTCTCATTAGCGATGGTTTAGCTATTTATCGAAGGCATTCAATGCCAAACCATCATTGTCACGACCCGAACCAGCGCCCTAGCCGTGACGAGCATTCCGAATCATGAAGGCCCGAAACATCCCTATCTATCTAGTAATCATGCACATAATTCATATGATAATAAGATATGCGGAAGATACACAATATTACGGAAAACATGGTAATAAATCAAATGAAATCAACAGAGGGCAAATAATGTCCCACAATATCTATCGACATCTGAACAACCGTCTGCAAAATCTCTAATACATGACTGAAATAAATTACTGTTTGAAAATAGGGACAAGGCTCCCAGTAGACCCAAAACTACTAAATGATAAATGAACTGATAGACATCAGGCCTTCTGAAATATAGAAGGGTCACCACTTGATTCTGCAAATCTGTCGGAAGAGATCTACTGGTTATCTGGACCCCTAAACTGTGCCTCCAAACCTGGGAGGGAAGGAGGTCAATACAAAAGTACTGGTACGCAAGAAATCAAAAACAAAATATAATATTTTTTTTCCAAATATAGGTGACAACCATTATAAAGCAGTTTCATATCAAATCATTTGAGAACACATGGGCATAATGTAATAGTTTTCAACAACAATGTAATGCAGCTGAGCTAGGTGGAATACCCTTCATATAACATTTACACCAACTGTCAAATATCGGTTGCCGCCGAGATTAGAGTATAAGTGAGGGGTAAGTACACAAGATCACACAGTAGGGTGTCTCAACCCAATAAAATATAATAGTGCCAAAGATCACTTAGCCTGGGCTCCTAACTATAGTCCTAATTTAGAAATGA
Source organism: Capsicum annuum (assembly GCF_002878395.1). NCBI lineage: Eukaryota > Viridiplantae > Streptophyta > Magnoliopsida > Solanales > Solanaceae > Capsicum > Capsicum annuum. Next base: position 215,040,999 of record NC_061119.1, read on the forward strand.
CATAAAGTCAAGTATATAAGATCACTTAGCCTAGTACCAAATCTCTATGTCGGCAATGATCCCTTATACTCAAACGCCTTCTTCGGGCATCCACCTATCTCATGTAAAATCAATGCATCAAACTCCATTTAATTCAGTCACATATCTTATTCTGTAGGGTATCGTCATACCCAACTTGCAAGCCATCAATATCACATCATTCTTTCATGCAACCATTATATTCATCATATTTCAACATAACAACCTCTCATTTCAAGTCAAAAATCATAACCATTTTCAAAATATTTCATATCATGCTTGTCAAGATGATTTCAAACAATTCACATCATATGAGGATTTAATACAAAATCATATCAAGAGAAGGATTTTCATATAATTCATGCTCTCAAGTTAACATCTTTTCAGAATACATGCATATACGTATATCATACATCAAATCACTTCGGGAATAGGCCTAAATACCAAATCAATATCATAAAACTTTTAAAACATAATCATATTCGTAATTTCAAAACCCCCATTTTGAAAACATGAATTTTTAAGCCCATGATATTTTTGAGATAACCCCACTCACCTTTATATGCGAAGATGATAGGTGCTTCTTGAAGCCTACGTTCTGGGGATTCCAACTATGTAATTATTTTCAAAAACCCACGGTTGAATCTTGAGTTGCTTGGGTTTTTATTTTGAAACCCTAAGGAGAGTTCTTGAGTAATTTTGATGAATGAAGGAGTATTTTGGGGTATTTGGGGACTGAATTTCATGTTTATGGCAAAATAAGGGTGGAAAAAGGACCATTTTGCCCCAAAAACGGAGTGTTTAAGTCACTTGAGTAATAATATATATGGCGCACACCTTATCGCATAATATAGGTTGTGCGGCGCTCTATTTATCTCACACATTAGGTTGTGCGTGGCACACTTTATGGCATAAGTTAAGGTGTGCGTCACACACCTTATGCTGCACGACACACTCCACTTTACAAAGCCATAACTTCTTCCTTGGGTGTCGAATTTTTGCAAAATTAGTATCGTTGGAAAGATAATTCGAATACCTTTCATTTGATATATAGTAGGCACTCTAATTCAATATATAAAAATAGTAATGGTCGATTAAAGTTGACCTAAGTTTCAACGCTCACTAAAATTCGAACGATAGGAAAACTTTCAACTTGTCCTTGAGCTTGGGGACCTCTATGATCTCAATTCATGATCAAATAGGTTTCCACACTGCATAATTTATTAACACACCAAATTTGCATTGGATTTATGGTTTTTGGAACCTTTACGTGAAGGAAATGACGATTTTCATTCTCGTCCGAAATGTGGGGTGTTACATTATCTCCCCCTTGGGATCATTCATCCCCGAATGATGGGTAGGAACTTGTTGAAGCTTAAAGGTATGGAAAACGTGGACATGATGCGCCTTCTAAGAAAGGACATAACTGATCTAAAATATTTAAACTTCTATGATGAAACTGAATTCAGAGCTGACTTGCTTTTTCTTGCTTCAAGAAGCTGATTCATGCTGAAAATTTAGGATTCCCTTGAAATATTCATGATCCAATCGTACATATTGAAATTAGGAAGGGACGAATCGTGGGTATAGATACATAAGAAATCCAAATGAGGGAAATCACAACGTTTACACTACTCTGCAGTCTGGAATATAGACATATAACTCATAAATTAGGATAGAATTTTTAAGACTTAGTCAATGCAACTTCTTACTTTAAAGATTAGCACACTCCTCGAATACTCCTTTAACTGTAATATTACCCATAGATACCACATTCATTCTATCCAACTTATTTGTTCTCATATTTGGATTTATAAATCTTTCTACTAATGTCTATAGCAACTTAAATCCTCTTCACCGTGATCAGGCCTAACTCCAACTCGCAAAATACTACATGCCACTCCACGATACAAGTCTAAAACATAAGATTCCACCTTCTATATCTCTTAACAGATCACACCCTAAGCCTATCATGCCTTACCACTTCAATGGCTAACTCTGAACTATTACTACGAAGTCGCTAGCGCATATAGCGTTCCTTAACAAAAATTCCAACATGTCATTCAAGCCTATCTCTATAACCACATATGAACTTCAAAGTAAACACTCATAAAGATACACTTCACATATTCTACTAACCATCTATCGATATAGCTCCCACACGCTACCCCAAGAACATACACACACACACCTTTCATCTAACTATCACATGCATCAAAGACTTGGCCCCAACCTTACTTCGCACTTATGGCCTTATCTAAAATAAGCATACTATGATCTTCCACCAACTAGAAACATACTCATCACCAATACCATCACATAAAGAGGAGTCACTAAAGATTAGAACATAAGATCTTGAAGCATGGAAGGATGTTATATGAAACTTGACACTTAACTGAGGCTTGGGGAATAGTAAATCAACATCCGGGATTTATCAAAGAAAAAAAATTTGAATTGGGGCATACATGGCTATGAACTATATTCCACCAATCGTAAAGAGGATCGCATGAATTATGGGAACTGAGCACACCATAAAGCGTGAATACATGAGTCATGAGCTGCATGACCTCAATTTAGAGTTCATAACATATAGAATGTGATTTCGACAGCTGAATGAACTGAAGTTCCTCATTTAGGAATCTGGAAGAGCACGTAATTTTCTATCATATACATGAACATGAACTATGATCATGGAACTGAAATGCGAGGTATGAGTAGGTATTAGGATAACGGAAAATACTGAGACCGGAATGGGTTGAGCCTCACTCTTCCCTGCTGATGTTCTATGTCATACTGACATCACTACTAGAATCTGAAAGCCTGACTTGGTTATTCGCTCTATCATCTCCCCCTTAGCTTCAAGCCATCATATTAAGTTTGGGAGATCCCTTAGTAGACTCTAAATTGAAATACACTCACTGCACTCGGGGGTCTAGAAAACTACTATACACGCATATCATGGCACTTAACCCCAATGACTACACCTAAAAGTGGAAAACCCACTGATAATACTACCTTCTGAGATACACTTTATCATTCTATAGACCCAGTAGTCATCATATAATACTTGCATACTTACTAACTTTGGGACTTCATGGGTATCCCCATAGTCGGAGTGCACACCCTCTAGTGCTTTAACTCTTATTTCTATTAGTTCAACCTTCAAAAACTCAAACTTAGAATCTAGCACTTAACATAGATATCACCAAGCCTTCAATGAATCATACTAATTCCGACATAGCCTACCAATATCGCACTCCAAACTTACATCTCTCTACTATGAGAATCAAGATCATACAAAAAGGATCAACACTATCAATCAAAACTCCTTAACTTGGCTATTTAGAACACCATATACCATCTAAATAGTTTTTCTCCACCTAGCAACTCAATGGTACCACTCGTCACACAAAACGTGTAATAGTCTTAGAAAATACTGCAACCTCAGATCACCTTGGGCATACTTCTACATTATATATGCAACATCATACTTCACTACGAATCAAATAAACTTAAGCTCTTGCATATATCGTTCAAGCCTATTAGATTACTTCCATAAAACTAGTATCATTAACCAAGAAATCATCACATCCACCTTCATGGACATCAATTGTTCAAAACTTAATGTCTAGTGCTAAACATGATTTTAAAACCCAACCTTATGCATGATTCTCATTTGTATACCATGAAATAGACATCAAGAAACACTAGTACACTAGAACTTCCAAACAACAACTAATTGATCTTGACCTTACGGTCTTCCTTATCATAACTCATTAGCACGTACTATTTTAACACATCAAGACTACTAATTTTTTCCCACAAAACATACATCATTAATCTCATGACACTATTTTTACCACCACATTCTACATTAAATTCAAGCATATAGTCATGTACCAATCATCTATCACTACTGAAAAATGCAACATAATATTCTAGTCCATAAAATTTGGGACATACTATACAAGCGCCTCAAAAATCACTACATACCTTCTCACAAGTAGTACTAGTTTACAATTACCAATGAAAAGAAAGTCAAGGGGTAAAGTTACATAATAGACATGATCAACCTTAATCTTATGTTACAACCCCATACAATCTTTTCTACTTATATGGATTTCTCACCTCATACTTACTTAACCAAACATACATTTAGACTACCTTCAAATTCCACAAACAACCATGATTCTATACTTACAACTTACTGGCTAATATAGTCATTTTCATACTTCAAGCAAACAACAAATCACTCTAACTAATAACTCCTTCTCTACCTTCTACTAAACTAACACACAAGGACGAATCACCTCTTTACCAACCCAATCTCATGCAAATAGATTCACCTATATATATATTAAACCAACACAAGAACAACAAGTTGGACAACAAGTTGCTAGTGAATCGAAATAGGCCTCATACGGCTTCACTAGACTTTGATTTTGTATTTTGAACAAGAAAATGAGATGCATGACAAGTCAACTATGCTAGTGAATCGAAAAAACCCACACAGCTTCATTTGACTTTATTTTTTTCAACAACAACTTGATGACAAGATTACATAAGATAGAAATTTAATACGCAATATCCAATGAACTAATAATACATATCTTACTCTGTATAACTAAAATCGGAGTCAAACACTTCCTCCACGGACTACCATACCATCCACACATGGTACTAGTTACCACATTAGTCTATCACCATAAGGGGGTAAATCACTCTCGAACATCGGTTATTCAACTAAAATATTTATTTACACAAAAGTCACCCTCGCTCTGACTTCTAACTTTGTGACTTCACATCACCAACTTCTTGGTCTAATTTCACTACCAATAGGTCATGACAACAACACTTTAATGCATAGTACTATTCGGGTGGAAATACAGTTCCAACATTCCACTACACATCATCCCCCCTTAAGCAAGACATTTGTAACATAAATTTGAAGGGGACTAAATGCAATTAATACCTCAAGCTGAAAAGAACGATTCCATCAGGATCATGTTTACATCAAAATCAATACACATTGAAGCACTAACGGACTATTCTCAAGTCCTTGCACAAATTTTAACTCTTATATAGTTCAATCAGAAAGGACCACACCATTTAGATTCTAAACTTCTGCACTACAATCACCTCAATAATGAGACATATCTGAGGACATTGGAGTAAGGAAAGAAATTGGGATGACTTTTTTTTTACTTTCGTATGGGCGACACCATAGCACGAATTAGAGTATGAAAGAGGAACATTCTGACTCTATTGCACGAACTAGAACATGAAGAAAGAGAGACATTCCTAAATGCCTAGTAGCCTCCTTCTTATAATTGTGGCGTGCTACATACCCATAAACAAGACTTTACCCGACGCGATTTCGTAGACACCCTGGGACCATGAACCGTGCTTTGATACCAAGTTTTTCATGACCCAAACTAGGGCCCTGGCCGTAACGAGAATTCCGAACCATGAAGGCCTGAAACACCCCTATCTATCTAGTAATCATGCACATAATTCATATGATAATAGGATATGCGGAAGATACACAATATTACGGAAAACATGGTAATAAATCAAATGAAATCAACAAAGGGGAAATAATGTCCCACAACATCTATCGACATCTGAACAACCATCTACAAAATCTCTAATACATGACTGAAACAAATTACTGTCTGAAACCTGGGACAAAGGCCCCAGTACACCCAAAACTACTAAATGATAAATGATCTGACAGACATCAGGCCTTCCAAAATATAGAGGGCTCACAACTTGATTCTGCAAATATGCCAAAAGAGAACTACAGGTTATCTGGACCCCTAAACCGTGCCTCCAAACCTGGGAGGGAAGAGAGTTAATACAAAAGTACTGGTATGTAGATAAATCAAAAACAAAATATAATATATTTTTTCCAAATATAGGTGACAGCCATTATAAAGCAGTTTCATATCAAATCATTTGAAAACACATGGGCATAATGCAATGGTTTTCAACAATAATGTAATGCAGCTGATCTAGGTGGAATACCCTACATATAACATTTACTCCAACTATCAAATCTCGATTGCCGCCGAGATTAGAGTATAAGTGAGGAGAAGACACACAAGATCACACAGCAGGGTGTCTCGACCCAATAAAGTATAGTAGTGCCCAAGATAACTTAGACTGGGCTCCTAACCATAGTCCCAATTTGGGAATGACATAAAGTCAAATACACAAGATCACTTAGCCTGGTACCAAATTCCTATGTCGGCAAACACGGTTTCCAGCGATGAGCCCTTACACTCAAATGCCTTCTTCGGGCATCCACCTATCTCATGTAAAATCAATGTATCAAACTCCATTTAATTCAGTCATATATCTTATTCTATAGGGTATCGTCATACCCGACTTGAAAGCCATCAATATCACAACATTCTTTCATGCAACCATTATATTTATCATATTAAAACATAACAATCTCTCATTTCAAGTCAAAAATTATAACCATTTTCAAAATATTTCATGTCATGCCTGTCAAGATGATTTCAAACAATTCACATCAAATGAGGATTTAATACAAAATCATATCAAGAGAGAGATTTTCATATAATTCATGCTATCAAGTTAACATCTTTTCAGAATACATGCATATACGTATATCATATATCAAATCACTTCGGGAATAGGCCTAAAGACGAAATCAATATCATAAAACATTTAAAACATAATCATATTCGTAATTTCAAAACCCCCATTTTGAAAACCTGAATTTTTAAGCCCATGAGATTTTTGAGATAGCCCCACGTACCTCTATATGCGAAGATGATAGCTGTTTCTTAAAGCCTACGCTCTGGGAATTCCAAATATGCAATTAGTTTCAAAAACTCACGGTTCAATCTTGAGTTGCTTGGGTTTTTATATTGAAACCCTAATTAGAGTTCTTAGCAATTTTGATGAATGAATGTGTATTTTGAGGTATTTGGGGACTGCTAAATAAGGGTGGGAAAAGGACCATTTTACCCCAAAAATGGAGTGTTTAAGTCACTCTAGTAATAATGTACGCGGCACACACCTTATCTCATAATATAGGTTGTGTGGCTCACTCTTTATTGCACACATAGGTTGTGCGTCGCACACCTTATGGCATAAGTTAGGGTGTGCGCCGCACACCTTATGCTGCACGACACACTCCACTTTTCAAAGTCATAACTTCTTCCTCAGGTGTCGTATTTTTGCGAATTCAAATACCTTTCATTTGATATATAGTAGGCACTCTAATTCAATATATACAAAGCGTAATGGTCGATTGAAGTTGACCTATGTTTCAACGCTCACTAAAATTCGAACGATAGAAAAACTTTCAACTTGTCCTTGAGCTTGGGGACCTTTATGATATCAATTTATGCTCAAATAGGTTTCCACACTACGTAATTTATTAACACACCAAACTTGCATTGGATTTATGGCTTTTGGAACCTTTAGGTGAAGGAAATGACGATTTTCGTTCTCATCCGAAATGCGGGGTATTACAATCATCATCAAGATAACTTTCTTGATTGCACAATCTAAAAATTATGCTCAATCTATATTGAACAAGTAACTTTATGAATGTCAAACGTAGTTTGACCATGAATGTACATGTGATCATCTTATTGATACATCTTTTCAACATATCACATGATAGGTGAACGGACCCTTATTCACCTTTTATTCTTTTCAGATTTTGAGGGATTCAATCCCAAAATTAGTTGGTCCAACTAACTTATCATGAGAAAAAGCAACATTAAAGTTCATGAAGAATTTTCTAATTCTTCAATATATATTCAATACTCATTATACACATCTTCGGGATATCGCAATCGTTCATGCCAACTTATGAACTTTTAATCTAGTAAACTCCAAGTTTACCATAATATGTGTTTTTGCTTTAGTAAATTTCAGATTTACTATTATATGAATAAATTTCTAATCTACTACTTCAAAAGTAGATTTCAAAATTATTCAACCTCTTTCGGAGGTGAGTTGTGATACAATCACAATCAAGTGCGCATTTGCATTAATAAGTTTCTCATTCCCCAGGAATGGAATATAATCATGCCTTAAGCGTGTCAAATTATGATAGCTACTACAAGAGAAAATTGAGGCATACATATCATTTATTGCTACCATATTCAATTCAAGGAATAGAGCATATGAATGGGATATATTTCATGACTTTTCATCAAATATCCATTATTTTGCCTTAGTCATCATAATATTATCAATACATGCATTGAGATCCAATCTCAACGTCTTATCCATATAAACACGTATTAGACATAAATTGATGGGACTTAAACCCAACATATTATCATCCCTTTTGATAATATTGTTCTTGAGGAATAAATTGAAAACATAATGGTTCCAAACCAATTATTTTTCCTCAAATCCAACAATAATTATATTATTATTAGAAAAAGACAAATAACATAAGGAATTACTAACCTTGAAATCCTTCAGATTTATAATCTCACCTTGTTTGGCAGAGTCTCGCGCGGATAACGTGTTATAAAACTATAAAGAACAAGAAGAAGAGTAGAGAGAATAGAGAAAGTAATTCTTATTTCTTCTCTTAAGGGATGAGAGATCATCAGATTTGTCACGACCCAAACCAGGGCCTGGCCGTGACGAGTATTTCAAACCATGGAGGCCCGAAACACCCCTATTTGTCTGATAATCATGCACCTAATTCATATGATCAAAGTAATGCGGAAGAAACACAATATAACGGAAATATGGTCAAGAATCATATGAAAACAAAAATGGGGAATAATTTCCCACAATCTAAATCAACATCTCTAAAACCATCTGCGAAATCTCTACTACATAACTCAAACAATGTCTATCTAAAAACTGGGACAAGGCCCCCAGCAGACCCCAAAACTAAATATAAGATAAAAGGACTGCAGGACATAAGACCTTCCGAAATATAGAAGGCTCACCACTTGTCTCTGCAACTCTAAATGATCTACTTATTCTCTTGACCCCTAGACTGGGCCTCTGAACCTGGGAGGTTGGAGAGGGGAGGGAGTCAACACAAAAGTACTGGCACGCAGTGATATCGAAACAAAACATAATATCTTTACAAAATATAGTTGAGAGCCATTATAAAGCAACTTTATGTCAAATCATTTGAAAACACATGGGCATAATGCAATAGTTTCTCAACAACAATGAAATACAACTGAGCTACGTGGAATACCCTACATAATTTACACCAACTGTCTAACCTCGGTTGCTGCCGAGATTAGAGTATAAGTGAGGGAGAGACACGCAAGATCAGGTAGCATGGTGTCTCGACCCAATGATAGTGCCCAAGATCACATAGCCCGGGCTCCTACCTATAGTCCTAATTTGGGAATGACATAAAGTCAAGTACACAATATCACTTAGCCTGGTACCAAATCTCCGTATCAACAAACACGTTTTTCAACGATGAGCCCTTACACTCAAACGCCTTCTTCGGGCATCCACCTTTCTCATGTAAAATCAATGCATTCAAATTTTCTCTGATTCAATCACATATCATGTTCTGTAGGGTATCGTCATACCCGACTTTCAAGTCATCAATATCATTTCCACATATGCATTATCATGTAAAACCAAGGTGCTTCATCATTTACAAGTGGTTGAACAATATTTATTTCAAACTCATGCTCTCTTTTGTTGGTCACAATATGATATGGGGTATCGAGACATTATCATGAGAATTTGAAAGCAATTTATCATTCATATTTATCAAACTTCCATGGAAAATCTCAAATCACATATGCATGGTTTCAACCATTGAAGTATATAGGAAAACAATTCCCATGACATAAAGAAAATGAATTAGAAATCATATTGAAAGCAAGTTATTAGCATTTGATTGAAAACCTCCTTTTAAAAGCATGCATGTTCATAAAAATTACACCCATGAGATTATAGGATAACCCCACGTACCTCTATTTCCAAGGATAATAGATGTTTCTTGAAGCTTGCGGATTGGTGATTCCAAATATGTAATTATCTTTGAAAACCTACGGTCGAATCTTGAACTATTTGGGTTTTTATTTAGAAACCCTAGAGAGAGTTCTCGAATAATTTAGATGAATGAAGGTGTATTTTGGGGTCTTTGGGAACTGAATTTTGTGTTATGGCTAAATAAGGGTGGAAAAGGACCATTTTGCCCCAAAAACGGAGTGTTTAAGTCACCTGAAGCCTTTACATAGGCGGTGCCTATGCTATCACCTATGTTTACATAGGCGCCGCCTATGCTATCCATAGGCGCCATCTATGCTATCACCTATGTTTACATAGGTGCCACCTAGGCGCTGCCTACTACTTTGAAAAATCATAACTTCTTGCTCAGGTTTCGGATTTTAGCAAAATTGGTATCGTTGGAAAGCTAACTCAAAGACCTAACATTTGACACATACTAGGATCTCTAATTCGACATATACAGAGAGTTATGGTCGATAGAAGCTGACACAAGTTACTACGTCCACTAAAACTTAATCGATAGAAATAGTTTCAATTCGTCCTTGAGTTGAAGGACCTATATGGTCTAAATTCAAGCTTGAATGGATTCACATACTACTCAAATAATTAAAATGTCATATTGGTATAGGATTTATGGCTTCGGGATTATCAACGCATCGTAATCATGGTTTTTATTCTAGCCTCAAATGCGGGGTGTTACGTTATATCCCACTTGGGATCATTCGTCCTCGAATGATGGGTAGGAATATATTGAAGCTTAGAGGTATGGAACAATGCGGACACGACATGTCCTCTAATAAAAAATACACTGATCTGCAACATAACCATATGGCTGGAACTACTGATGTTCTGAATTCTTATACCGGACATGCATAACTAATGCATGGAATACACGACTGAAGCTACTCATAAGCTTAATTCTCATAACGAACATGCATACCTGATGCATGGATTTGTTACTGAGTTATTCTCATGAACGCAGAACTAAATGCACTGATAGGCTGAACTTTTACTATTGAACATGTATTTCTAATGCATGCATATCTGACTGAACTGATGTATGAATGTATGACTGAATACGCAATGATAACTGGTGCGAGGCTTGTAATAAGAATCTATGCATGCAACTGAATGGGGTATCTCCCCCTTGGGACCCTATGTCCCTCTATGAATTCTCAATTCACTAAGATACTCGAAAAACTGAGGTGATGCGCAGGGCACCTACAAATTGAATCATAACTGAACAACTGGAATTTGAATTTAATGCATGATACATGAACTGGGCTATATTCATAACTATTGGTATACTCTATCTTGGAATAGTAGCATGTCTGAGATTTCGAATAGCATGAATAAGTGCAAAAACGAGAAAACAAGTCATGCGAATCTGACTGCTAAACTGACTTATTGGCCATACAGACTGAATTATACTACACCCTCATACTTAACTGGAGTATCTCTTCAGCACAATTCTCTAAAGAAATTCTAGCGGTAATAGGGAGCCATGAATCTTGGGTATGGATTACACAAGACATCCAACTGAGGAAATCACAACATTGACACTACTCTGCAGTCCGGAATATAGACATATACCTCCTAAATTAGGATAGAATTTTCAGACCTTTGGTAATACAACTTCTTACTTTCAGGCTTAAAGCACTCCCCAAATATCCCTTAACTATACTATTCCCTATAAATATCATATTCATTCAACTCAGCTTAAAATGCTCATCTGAGCATTAACAAATCTTTCAACTAATGTCAGAAATAACTTAATCCTTTTGCCATGATCAAGTCTAACTCTGAGTCACCAAAAAAAAAATACAACATGCTAGACCACGCTATTATTCTAAACCCTATGATGCAATCTTCTATATCTCCTTTAAAGATCACATCCTAAGTATAACATGCCTTACCACTTCAATGACTACTCTGAACTCTTAATATGAAGTCGCTATTGCATATTGCGACCTTCAACTACAATTCCAAAATGTCATTCAAGCCTATTTTATAACCACATGTTGATTTCAAGGCAACAACCCATAAATACATACTTCACATAGTTTCTAAACTATTGTCAATATAACTCCCATGTGCTACCTTAAGACATACACACACAAACTTTTCCACTAACCAACACATGTATCAAAGACTTGGCTCCAAATCGTACTTCATACTTATGGCCGTATCTAAAGAAGAATACTATGATCTTCCATCAACAAGAACATTTACATCATCACCACTATCATTGCATAGGAAGGGTCACTAAAAGGTTAAAACATAAGACCCTCAAGCGTGAAAAGATCTTTATACGGGACTGAGCACACTATAAAGAATGAGTACATGCGTCATGAGTTGCATGACCTTAACTAGAGTTCATAACATAAGGAATGTGATTCCGACTACTTGAATGAACTAGAACTCATTATCTTGGAACTAGAAGAGTACGTGACTCTCTATCATATACCGGAATCATGAACTATTATCACGGAACTGAATCGTAAGACATGAGTAAGCATCCGGATAACAAAAAAAATACCGAGGTAGGAATGGGTTGAGATTCACCCTCACTTTCTAATGTTCTACATCATACTGCATCACTACTAAAATCTGAGAGTCTTACTTGGTCATTCGTTCTATCATTTCCCCCTTAGCTTCAAGTCATCATCTAGAGTTTGGGAGATCCCTTACCAGATTCTAACTGAACTACACTTACTGCACTCTAGGGTCTGAAAGAAAAAAAAATGACAATACATACATATCGTAGACTTAACCCATGACTACCTTCTGGGATACACTCTATCTTTCCATAGCCACCAATAGTCATAGTATAATGCTTGCACACTTATTTATATCGGTTCAACCTTCAAAACTCAAACTTAGATTCTAACACTTAACATGGCTATTTAGATCACCATATACCATCTAACTAGTCTTTCTCCACTTAACAATTCAATGGTACCACTAGCCACACAAATTATGTAATAGTCTTAGAAAAATATGTCGCAACCTCATATCACCTTGGCATACTTCTACACCATACCTACAACATTATACTTCATTACGAATCAATTTAAACTTAAGCCATTTCATACACCATTCAAGCCTATTAGATCACTTTCATATAACTAACATCATTGATCAAGAAATCATCACATCCACCTTTATGAACTTCAACTGTTCAAACTTAATGTCTAGTGCTAAACATGATTTTACAACCCAACCTTACGCATGATTCTCACTTAGAAACCACGAAATAAACATCAAGAAACACTAGTACACTAGAACTTCATAACAACAATAATCGACCTTGACCTTACGATCTTCCTTATCATAACTCATTAGCACGCACTATTTCAACACATCAAGCCTACTAATATTTATTCCCACACCCATACACCATTAATCTCATGCCACTATTCTTACATCCACATCCTACATTAGATGCAATCCAATGGTCTAGCATCAATCATCTACCACCAATGACGAGGGCAACATAATATACTAATCCATCAAATTGGAACATACTATCCCAAATACTTCAAAATCTGCTACAAACCTTCTCATAAGTAGTACTAGTTTACAACTACCAACAAAAGAAGGTCAATGGGTAAGGTCACATAATAGACATGATAAACCTTAATCTTATATTATAACACCATACAATCGTTTCTACTTATACAAATTTGTCACCTCATACTTACTCACTCAATCATAGATTTAGACTGCCTTCAAATTCCTCAAACAACCATCAGTCTATAATCATAACTTACTTGCTAATATAGCCATTTTCACATTCAAGCAACCAACAAATCACCCTGACCAACAACTCCTTCTCTACCTTCTACTAATAACACACAAGGATGAATCACTTCATTACCAACTCTATCTCATGCAAACAGATTCAGCCATGCATATATTAAACCAATGAAAGAACAACAAGTTGGACAACAAGTTGCTAGTGAATCGAAACATGTCTTACACGGTTTCACTAGACTTTGGTTTTGTATTTTGAACAAGAAAATGAGATGGATGACAAGGCAACTATGCTAGTGAATCGAAAGAACCCCACACGGCTTCACTAGACTTTAAAATTTTTTTTCAAAAACACCATGATAACAAGATTACATATTATAGGGGATAGAAAATTGACACATAATATTTAATGGTCTAAGAATATACATATTATTCTATATAAATAAAAATATGAGTAAAACACTTCCTCTATGGACTACCATACCGCCCACACACGCTACTAGTTACCACATTAGTTTATCACTATAAAGGGGTAAATCATCCTCACTCTGACTTCTAACTTTGTGACTTTACATCACCAACTTCTTGTTCTAATTTCATTACCAATAGTTCATGACAACAACACCTTAACACACATTACTATTCGAGTAGAAATACAGTTCCAACATTCTGCTATACCCTAATGCCTCTGAAGCGTGACACTGGCAACATAAGTTCTGAAAAGAACTGAATACACTTAATACTGTAGGCTGAAAAGCACAATTTCATCAATTAAGGTTCACACTAGAACCAACACACTCTGAAGCACTAACGAACTCTTCTCAAGTCCTTGCAAAAATAAGATTTGATCAGAACGAACCATACCATTTAGACTATAAACTCCTGTACTTGAATCGGCCCAATGATGAGACATGTCTAAGAATGTCCGAGTAAGGAAAGAATTGGGATGACTATTACTTTCGTATGGGCGACACCATAGCACGAATTTGAGTATGTAGGAGGAATATTCTGACTCTGTTGCATGAATTAGAACATGAAGAAAGAGAGACATTCCTAAACGCCTTGTAGCCTCCTGCTTATAAGTGTGGCGCGCTACACACCCATAAACAAGACTCTACCCGATGCAATTTTGCAGACACCCTAGGACCATGAACCGAGCTTTGATACCAAGTTTGTCACGACCCAAACCAGGGCCTGGCCGTAACGAGCATTTCAAACCATGAAGGCCTGAAACACCTCTATTTGTCTAGTAATCATGCACCTAATTCATATGATCAAAGTAATACGGAAAAAATACTATAACGAAAACATGGCCAAGAATCATACGAAAACGAAAATGGGGAATAGTGACTCACAATCTAAATCAACATCTCTAAAACCGTCTGCGAAATTCCTACTACATGACTGAAATAATGTCTATCTGAAAACTGGGACAAGGCCTCCAGTAAACCCCAAAACTAATTATAAGATAAAAGGACTGCAGGACATAAGACCTTCCGAAATATAGAAGGCTCACCACATGTCTCTGCAACTCTGTCTGAATGATCTACTGATTCTCTTGACCCCTAGACTAGGCCTCTGAACCTAGGAGGTTGGAGAGGGTAGGGGGTCAACACAAAAGTACTGGCACGCAGCGATATCAAAACAAAACATAATCTATTTACAAAATATAGTTGAGAGCCATTATAAAGCAATTTTATGTCAAATCATTTGAAAAATTATGGGCCTAATGCAATAGTTTCTCAACAACAATGAAATACAACTGAGCTAGGTAGAATACCCTACATAATTTACACCAACTATCTAACCTCGGTTGCCACCGAGATTAGAGTATAAGTGAGGGAGAGACACACAAGATCACATAGCATGGTGTCTCGACCCAATGGTAGTGCCCAAGATTACTTAGCCTGGGCTCCTACCTATAGTCCCAATTTGGGAATGACATAAAGTCAAGTACACAAGATCATTTAGCCTGGTACCAAATCTCCGTGTCGACAAACACGTTTTCCAGCGATGAGCCCTTACACTCAAACGCCTTCTTTGGGCATCCACCTTTCTCATGTAAAATCAATGCATTCAAATTTCCTCTGATTCAATCACATATCATGTTCTGTAGGGTATCGTCATACCCGACTTGCAAGTCATCAATATCACTTACACATATGCATTATCATGTAAAACCAAGGTGCTTCATCATTTACAAGTGGTGAACAATATTTGTTTTAAATTTATGCTCTCTTTTATTGGTCACAATATGATATGAGGTATCGAGACATTATCATGAGAATTTAAAAGCAATTTATCATTCATATTTATCAAACTTCCATGAAAAATCTCAAATCACATATGCATGGTTTCAACCATTGAAGTATATAGGCAAACAATTCCCATGACATAAAGAAAATGACTTAGAAATCATATTGAAAGTAAGTTATTAGCATTTGATTGAAACCCCCTTTTAAAAGCATGCATGTTCATAAAAACTACACCCATGAGATTATAGGATAACCCCACGTACCTCTATTTCCAAGGATAATAGATGTTTCTTGAATCTTGCGGATTGGTGATTCCAAATATGTAATTATCTTTGAAAACCTTCGGTCGAATCTTGAACTATTTGGGTTTTTATTTAGAAACCCTAGAGAGAGTTCTTGAATAATTTGGATGAATGAAGATGTATTTTGGGGTCTTTGGGAAGTGAATTTCGTGTTTATGGCTAAATAAGGGTGGAAAAGGACCATTTTTTCCCTAAAAACGGAGTGTTTAAGTCACTTGAAACCTTTACATAGGCGGTGCCTATGCTGTTGCCTATGTTTACATAGGCAGTGCCTATGCTATCTCCTATGTTTACATAGGATCCGCCTATGCTATCGCCTATGTTTACATAGGCGCCGCCTACTACTTTGAAAGGCCATAACTTCTTGCTCGGGTGTCGGATTTTAGCAAAATTGGTATCTTTGGAAAGCTAACTCGAAGACCTATCATTTGACACATAGTATGCTCTATAATTCAACATATACAGAGAGTTATGGTCGATGGAATCTGACACAAATTACAACGTCCACTAAAACTTAATCGATCGAAATAGTTTCAACTCGTCCTTGAGTTGAAGGACCTCTATGGTGTAAATTCAAGCTTGAATGGATTCACATACTACTCAAATAATTAACATGCCATATTGACATAGTATTTATGGCTTTGGAATTATTAACACATCGTAATCATGGTTTTTATTCTAGCCCGAAATGTGGGGTGTTACAAGATTATCCATACAATGAACAAAATCTCTCTATTTATTGGGAAAATTTTCTCCTAGTCTGAGTAAAAGACAGATGCTTCAAATCCTAATAGATATCAAAGTAGATCTTTATAGACATTCACTATAATGTAAATACATTTATAACATTATCATGTTTTATTCCAATTGGTTTTTTTTTTTTTTGGGGGGGGGGGGGGGGGGGGGGGGAGGTATATCACATTTAGATGCATCCATGGAGCAAATTTGAACTTATACGGCATCGGTAGGCATAATGTTACAATTGCTACCTTAATTTGCTTTGTTTATTTTTAAAGTTGTCAGCCATATGGTTGAGTTTTAAATGCTACCTTGATGTGATATGCCTATATGGTTGAGTTTTAAATGCTACCTTGATGTGATATTACGACCATATTTTTTAAATGAATAAGAACAATTACCTCAACTTCACTTGCTAAAATATAGAATTTACAAGTTTTTATTACATCTGCATTTTCAAAAAAAAAAAAAAAGACCGCCACAAAATATGGTTAGATTGCATTTTTTCCACCATCACTACCTACAAATGCTACCAGTAATGTGACAGGTGGAATATTTGTCCTATATTGTAATGATGTTCAACTTAAACATGCTTCTTATCATATATCTCAAAATTATGGTGGGGTCTATCTTAGAATTTTCATTATTTGGTTTCTTACACTTTAATAACATTAGAATTTAGACCAACACATATATGTATTCCATATTACCTTCAAGATTTTTACTGTCAATCTATTAAATATGTTCTCAAAGTTATCATGGACACACAGTTATTGCACAAGCACATTTCAATTCTATTGTCATCTTATATGTTAGGATCGATGGAATTAAACAAAGTAATAAATTAAAGACAATAACAAAGACGATAATAACGATAAGTTGAGAAAATAAAGGAGGAACAAATTTGACGTGGTTCGGTCAATTTGACCTATGTCCACAATCAAAAGGAGAAACAACTTTACTAAACACCAACAAAACAAAAGAGAGTATAAATGTATAAAAAAAAGAGAACAAAATTAGAGTAATTAAATACTCTAATATCTCAAATACCAAAGAGAATAACCTCCCAAATATCACTCCAAAGAAGAGGTTCTCTCAAAGTATTTTTCAACAAAACTCTCTCACAAATACTCTCTACAAAGAAGAAAACAAACACAACTAAATCTTCTCAAGTGTTGGTGTTCTTCTCAAAATGGTGTGTTCTAAAGAGAGGTGGAGTTGCCTCTATTTCTAGGCAGAAAGCAGACATACGTTGATGTCATCAATGACATCAACACATTACTTTGCCAACCAAACTTGACAAGAAAATAAATTGCATGCAGTAATGTTGGACTAGCCAACAAAATTTGACAAAGCCAACAAATGATCTTCCAAATTTTTGATAGCAACTTTTTTTGACCAAGTGTGAATCAAAGAAACAAACAAAGGTCACGTTACAAATCTCCACCTTGGCCTGAGTTTGGTTAATATAGTAAATTTGCTTCACCTTCTTCACAAAGCCTCAAGGGGCTTTCAAAATTCCATGATGTCAGAATCAAATGAGTTTTCATCTGAAATTGAAACAGTAGCAACGTCTGTAATAGTAGATCCCAACAGTGCGTACAAAATTCCTGACTTGCGTGCCTTCATAACCACAAGACCACCTCGAGAGACTTCAAGAACTCCACCTTCACTTATGTATTTGCACCCAAAAGATTCTAGAGTGCCCAAAGAGGTGAGATTTTTCTTCAACTTAAGAACACATCTAACATTTCTGAGAGTTCTTATAATACCATCATGCATTTTAATTCGGACGGTACCTTTTCCAACAATTTTGCAACCAACATTGTTGCCTACCATGATAACTCCACATTCAACAGGATCATATGTAGAAAATAAGTCCTTGTTAGGACACATATGAAATGAACAAGCATAATCTAAAATCTACTCATTGTTAGAACAAGAAATATTTTCGGTTACTAAACATATTGCTCCTTCAATCTCATCAACAGCAACACTTGCTTCAGCGGTGTCAGAGTTCTCATTCTCATTTTTCTTTACTTTTTCGTTGTTTTGCAACTTAGGACAATCAAACTTGATGTATCCTTTTTTATGATAATAATAACACACTGAATTACTAAATTTGGACTTTTCATTAGATCTCCTCCTGATAAATAAATCGAATACCTGATTTCCACTACCTTCCTCGGTAGTATCTCTATCTATTTGATCTTTAAATTTCAGCATAGATTCAATTTTTCTATAAGAGATAGTTTCTTTTCCATAAAGTATAGTATCTCTAAAATTCTTAAAGGAATGGGGTAGGAAACATATTAGCAAAACAGCTTGATCTTTTTCCTCAATCTTGACATCTATATTACTTAAATCCATAAGAATGGAATCAAAGGCATCAAGATGTGAGAGTATGGAAGTATTTTCATCCATAGGAAATGTATAAACCTTTTGCTTCAAGTAGGGTCTATTCTCTAACATCGTTTTCATAAACAGGCTTTTCAACTTTTCCCACATGCCTTTGGCAGTGGTTTCTGAAGCTACTTCATGTAATACATCATCAGAGCGATTTAGTACAATACTAGATTTTGCCTTTTTATTAAGGCTGTCAAACACCTCGTCTGTCATTTTTTAAAAAATTTTCTCCTTTCCTTGCAGTGCAATATCTGAACCATCCTGGACTAGGATAGCTTTCATTTTCAAATGTCACATACCAAAGTTTGTACTTCGGGCAAATTTCTCAATATAAATCTTTGTAATCATCATGGTAACTACTAAGACAAAGTCAGAATTAACCCGCTTTGATACCAATTTGTTAGAATCGAGAATCCCAGATAGTGCGGAATTAAACAAAGTAATCAGTTAAAGACGATATCAAAGACGAAAATAACGTTAAGTTGAGAAAGTAAAGGAGGCACAAATTTAACGTGGTTTGGTCAACTTGACCTACATCCACAACCAAAAGGAGAAACAACTTTACTAAACACCAACGGAACAAAAGAGAGTACAAATGTACGAAAAAAGCACAAAATTAGAATAATTAAATACTCTAATATCCCAAATATCCAAGAGAATAACCTCATAAATATCACTCAAAAGAAGAGGTTCTCTCAAAGTATTTCCCAAAAAAACTCTCTCACAAATACTCTCTACAAAGAAGAAAACAAACACAACTAAATCTTCTTAAATATTGGTGTTTTTCTCAAAAGGGTGTGTTCTAAAGAGAGGTGGTGGTGCCTCTATTTATAGGCAGAAAACAAACCTACATTGATGACATCAATGACATCAATACACTACTCTTCCAACCAAATTTGACAAGAAAACAAACTGCATGCAGTAATGTTGGACAAGCCAACAAAATTTGACAAAGCCAACAAATGATCTTTCAAGTGTTTGGTAGCAACTCTGTTTGACCAAGTGTGAATCAAAGAAACAAACAAAGGCCACATTACATTATAGTTTCTCCAATCACTACTAGAAATTACCCCTATGGCAACGAACTTTTTGGCGACGGTTAAAAAAGAGTTGCAATAGGTGGTCTATTGCAACAGTTGCAAGCGTTGCCAAAAATAATTGTTCTATTAGCTATAACTAGTCGTATTCGCGCGATGCACCTATGTTTTAAAATTTAATTTTAGATTATCTTGATTGTTTGAAAATATGAAATCATATACATTTATGTAATTATATACAAACAACTCTAATTTGTAACACAAAATAAAAAATAGATAAGAATACATTCTACGAGATTATAAATATTTGATAATCTCTCAAATTTCTTATGAAAAAGTAGCTTGTTCATTTCGTCCTATTTTCAAAAGTTAAGCACCTTAATAAGACAAAAAACCTACTATAAACGTAGGAGTAAGAACGTCGGAATGAATAGATTAGTTTCTCTAGTACTATGCAGAAGAATTTCTTTAAATATTTATTGCTTTTCTTGTATAGAAGACTTGCTTGTTTAATTCTTGTTATTGCTCTTAAACTTCCACATCTCACTCTTCCACAATGATCTTATTCTATATCTCACTCTTCCACAATGATCTTATTCTATATTACTAAGACCTTATCAAACTTCCTGAAGAAATTTTGTTAAAATTTCTTCATGTTTGCCATCTTTTGCTACTTCATCAATCAATAATACTATCCCCAATTATTGAGTGTTTCATGAAATGATTAAAGAAAAAAATATTTTTACGAGTGAAAACCTTGAATCTAAAGAAAAAACAGATACTTCTTCCATTGGTGATCTTGTGTTTAAAACTAAAACATCACAATGAATTTCAACATCCAGAAGAAGTTTCACAGTTGGAGGACTCCCTTTTGCAATGTTATAATATTAATAACTTAACATGCCCATTAAGGAAAGTTAAGTATTTGTCCAAATTATTGGTGTTCAGTTGGTAACAACTCACTTATGTTAAAAATAGAACTAACCAACAAACTATAACATTACATTATTAAACAATAGAATATATTATCATAGATTTATATAAAGGTATTTTCAGTCCCTCATTCCATAAATTAATATTTATTTAAAATGGATAAATAGCATGTATTATATTACCATTGAAGCTCTTGCACTAATGTGATTCACTTCCACTTGCAAGTAATTAGTACTGCAAACGCTAGGTATTACGACTCAAAAAATCTAATCGACTTCACTAAAACACTATTTTTAAATATGTAAAACTCACACCTATGTAAATCATACAATACATCTATAAAGTCAAATTTAACTCCATTTAACCATCAAGAAATTTAGAACAACCAATAGTGATTACATATATTGTCGAGTTAATGTTTGATGCCATTAAAATTAAGGACGTGAGCCTTATAATTTTGCAAAATATATGTACTTCTTTTATCAAAATGTAGCAAAAGAGCACTTCAATATCCTTTTTGTTTTGTGATAATTATAATAAGTATTGTCTTCATATGATAAAGAAGCTAAAAATTATATTTTTACCAATCGATTTTTGAATGGTTATCTATAACCCTATGGTATATCTAAAATCATATTGACAAGTCTTTTGGCGCTTCTGCGCATTAAAGACCATATAGATTGCATCCCATTCACCTTCTTTTACTTTATTTCATAGATCATGTCACATCTATCCTAACAAATAATATCAATGTTAGAATAAGTGGCGACGGTAGACACCCAGTGATTGTTTTCCGTGCCTAAAATTAACGTTTTCAGGCTTCCTGATCGTTAAGGGCAGAAAATATATAATTTTTTATACATTTTCAGCATTTTTTGACAAATTATTGATAATCATCCTTACCTTAAGATTTTAATCAATTTATTTCACATTTTTTTTACTTTTTTTATATTTTTTTTCTTATTTTGATGAATAGCAACGTAGTATTGATGAATAGTAATATACTGTAGACGTGTAATTTTGTCCCTCCGAGAATTATTAATATTTACTCATTTTTTACCTCTTCATATCCTACCCCGCCTATCTTTTTCCCACCTAACATTCCACCTACCACCTAACACAATTATTATTTTTTGTATTACAACACTACAAATATTCATACACTTAATTTTATACATTTTAGGATTTTTATTAGTTTTAATATTTTTGCACGATCACTTACCTACGTGCATAACATAACACTGCAATTCTTTTTACGTGATTATAATTTTAATTATTTATTACATAATATACTTTTTTAAAGATAATTATATTTTTTATTTTTGATGTTTATATATTTTTGTAAATACACATCAATACCTATATTTTTATACATTTATTATAATCTGTAAAAATTGAGCCAAATCAATTATTTTAATACACAATATAATAATAATTCAGTATCTTGTCACCTCTCCACAAACAATATATATTAAATTTTGTTTTTCTCTACACTTTTTGACTTTCCCCAATTATTTTCCTAAATATAAGCGATATGTGTACATTTGATAATTTATTCTCCTCTTTTTTGTGTTTTAGTCAATATACACACAAAGAAAAAAAGAAAGAGGGGGACCCACACACTTTCATCACTTCCCTTCTTTTTAAATACAATACACACATACACACGATTGATCATCTTTCTCTCCCTTCTCTTTTAACTCTTACTTTCTCTCTCCGTTCTTTCTCCCAAACCAGATCTATCCACGGTTGATTCTTTGTATTTATAATTTTTATTTTATTTTTTATTTTTTATGAGTTATATTGCTTTAATTTCCAGGACAGAAATTTGAACTCCGTTGAGGTTCTTTTGATCGATCTTTGTTCATACTGGTTTGCTTCATTTGGCTTTGCTTTTGTTCAATTTGCTTGGTGTTTGTTAATATTTCATTGTTTTGCTGCTGGTTAAGGTCATAATTTGACCAAATTATCATTATCCATTTGTTGCTTTTTGATAAATTTGTTTTTATAACTTTATTTGAGAAGAATTCATGGTTTGAGGTTAGGTTACTTTTATCGTTGTTTCACTGACTATTATTTGTTGCTGTTTTAGAATTTCTTTTAAATGTAATTGTCATTCTTATTCATTTGTTGGAATTATCAGTTAGTATAAAGCGGTTTTATTAAATAATGATCAATGAAGGAATTTTATCGTCGATTTCCGAGGCATCTTTACAAATAAAAGACGGATATTACATATATAAATCTGTAATAAAATAAATATTTTGAGCAATGATGAAATCTTTATATTTTCAAAAATAACAAAAAAAAAAAAAAAAAAGGCTTTATCTGAGCCCGTTTTTTTAATAAAAATTATACATACATATATAAACACATACTTGTTCAATTTATTTTGATTATTTTTTACTTGTTGCTAACATTTTTATTACAAGTGTTTATACAGGTTATTGAAAATACTCGTCCGAAAGGTCTCCAAAGAAGACTTTAAGTTTTATATTGTATTTTTATATTTTTATATTTGTATAAAATATTATTATAGTGAAAACTTTACTTTTAATGTTGGGTGGGGATATGTTTACTTACGCAATCTTTAACACACGTTTAGGCAAATTTAGGCCGTTAATATTTATATCAAATTAATTGAGATATCTAATCAAATAATTCATAATTTTTACACTAAAAATATTATATAATCTTTTTCTTTAAAATAAATTTTCCTTCATTCAATCTTTATTTTTTTCTTTTCATATACATACTTACTTTTATTTACATATTTTCGTATATTTTTATACATAGCTTTACTAAAATATAGGTAATCTGTACATTTTTTTGTATATAAATTATTTACAATACAAGTTTTATATTTGTATGTATACATAAAGATTTTTTTTTTTTAAATAAACCTTAAGTCTGGTCGGAAACCACATTTGTGGATTGTGAAGGGTGCCTAATACCTTTTCTTCGGAATAATTTGAATTTTTATCTAGAATCTAAATTGGTTCGTAGATTAAATAAAATTATACGTGTTAATAAATAAATAGGTTTTCTATTTTTTCTTAAAAATTAAGTGGAGACTCTGTACATAATTTATTCTTTTAGAGATCATAATACCGTGCTCGTTTTGAGCTTAGATAAAAATAGGGTATGACAGCGACCCCATGCTATTTTCTTTTCTTTTTTTGCTCTAGTGTAATCAAAGACGTCATACTTCATGAGCGGGTATGGGTGAGTTTCGGAAGAGAATCAAATATCCATATTATGTGTAACTCATACAAATAAAATTCAGATTAGAAAGGATAATCAAATTTAAAAAAAAAAAATAGATAAATAAAGCAAGAAAATTTAGTGTGCTATAAACAAAGAAATCAAAATATCTCAACGAAACTGTAAGATTTGAATATGTTTATTTCTATGGATAAGCAGCTTGTTCACGCCGTAGCACACTATCATTGATTTATTCTATGGTTGTGCTTTGGATCTTTCATGGTAAAATTTTGTTGGATCTTTCATGGTAAAATTTTGTTTCTAAATAAAAGCAAAGAAGAAGGATAAAGGAGGCGCAATTAACAGAAATAAGAGAAATAATGAAATCTTAAAATTAATAAAAATAAGAGAAACAGTGGAATCATATATCATATTTCAAACCAACAAATTCAATTACCTGATTTAATCTCTTATCAAATTTTTGGGATTATGTAGGAATAGGATAGTGGCTTAACTTTTAAAATAAGTGTTGATTATGGATGATAAAGTTCATTTTTCCTTCGAATGAAAACTTTTTAATCTCTCCTTTTTCAGTGATTGGTTAATCGAGTGAAGTGTAGCAAGCGTGTTTGGATATTATTTTTTCATAATAAATATAAAATTTAAATGTGATGAGAGAGTTTAAGATTTATAAATTATCAAGTTATTTGTAATTATAATTAAAAAAAATTCAACTAATTATTTATCTTTAATGAATTAAGTTGTAATTTACTCTCAAATAATTATTGATATTTGATGCAATTCATTTTGGTAGCTTAAAAATTAACATACCAATATCGTAGCAAAAGTATCACTTAGTTCTCGTGCAATGCATTTTTCAGGAAACTAAAGTGCAAAGTTACCTACAATATATAAAAAAATAAGCCATATCTAAAATAAATTTTGTTTTTGCTTTAATTCTGGGAGTCGAAAGTTCTTCTTTTTCCTTCATTGCAATATATGCAATCATAATACGAAAAGGTTAGTGAAAGAAGAATTCACATATAATGTTGTCAACTCATTCAAAAAGTTGATCAAACGTTACCTATATATGAGAAAATTTTATGTGTTTTTTAAAGGTCTAAAGATGTGTTAGGTATAGAAATTTCAAATGCTACATGTCCTTACTTTTTACTCTCTCGTTTCATTTTTATGTGGTATCATATTCCTTTTAATCCGTATTGAAATAAATCACATCTTACTATATTTAAAATAATTTTAATTTTAAATATCTCTTTAATCCCTAATTGAAATGATTAACAACCCAAAAATACTGCTATATTGTCCTCTTCCCTATCCAAACCTTCTCATCCATAATTCTTAAAATAGCAACGAGAATTTCAAAAATCTTTTCATTAAACGATAATATCACGCAAATTCAGCTTCTTCTTTTATCACTACTCCATCTCAATTAATTTTACTTGATAAAGCCTAAAAATTTCATTTATCAAATTAATGCTTAAAAAATAAACTGCACAAAGGCATGTAAATATTCATTTGAGTAATGAAATATTTACATGTAAACTGTACAAAAATATATAAACACATTGTTTCTAAAATCTACGTGGTTAAAACACTACTCTAATACGTGTATATTGAGAATTTTCTTCCTTGGGATGAAATTGAAGATAAGAGATTAAGGGTTAGATTCAAAATCTATTGGAGAAAAAAATTAAATGGTTACCTGGAAGACATAAAATCATCGAATGAATTGCCGAGTAAATTCATCACATTCGCATGCAACAACAAAGTTTTGACCATTATTCTTATTCAAATATATTTGATAATCACGTTTGATTCAAATTTAAGGACATAAAAATGGTTGTCTTAGAAAAAAAGAAAACAGAAAAGATGAAACTGTAAAACCATAAGTAGAAGTTGCAATCTGTTTAAAATTTAAAAACTTCAACTGAATAAGATTATGTCAAATCTCTAAATATGATTTGGCTTAATTAGTGGAAAATTCTAATTTAAAAATTCCTACTTTTTGGTCTTTTATTCTGTAAAACTTAATTAACAATTAAAGTAACTGTAAATTTGAATTTGAAAAAAAAATCTGTGGAAGATAAAATAAATGCTAATTAATTCTTAACTAATTATTTAACTTTTCCTATAAAACTACATGTGTCAATCTTTAAGGCTACCACTTGACTTAATACAGAGGTTCTGTCCTCTCCTTTTAATAATATATAGATATAGATGATGAGAGTCTCTAATAAAAGGTCACGTGACAAAGTTGTTTTTGAAAACCACCGTTAAAAAGTAATGGCATGGATGAACTGGTTTTGTAACAATGATGACATGAATGAACTCAACTTTTAACTGACGACATAAATGCGTCATTTCTGATAGTTCAGTGACATATTTGATCCTTTTTCAAAAGAAACAAGATAGTACATATGGGTGGGAGAAACGGTTGAGTTCATTTCTTCAAAGTCAAAAGACAATACTAGCTTCTGTTATTTTTGCTCTTTAAATGTTTGTATGCAAATTAATTCTCTCAAAAATTTGTGCGTATATAACCTATTGGAGTAAAAGAAAATAGCACGTATTAAGATTTAATTACAAGTTTGGCATTTGCCAATGTAATTTAAATATTATTGTGGCTTTGCTATGTAATGAGGCAGATTCATATTGATGAGTATTAATTATAACGAAAGCTAATAAATGATATTTGTAATTGTAAGCTAATAAATAAATGTAATTCAACTGAGTAGTTGTAGAATTTTGAACTTCCATAAAGTTTAAATCTATGTATAATTTTAGTTGTTAAATAGGAAACAATTAATAAATAAAAATAAAGAACATAAATTTATTGATGCGTATATAATTTATGATAATTGTTTCTCTGTAAACTAGTTTATGTATTATGCCTTCAAGTACACAAGAAAGCCAAAGCACTGAGTCATCCAAATGTTATTGGCTAATGCTACGCACATCTTAGTACGACCAACTTAGAGAAGGATTTGCACTTGGAATGGTCACTGAGTAACTGAATAGACTCAAAATAGAAAAAAAAAAAAAAAAAAAAAAAAAGGAAAAAGACTTAAATATGTCATTGAACTATTAAAAATAACTCATTTATGTCATTCGTTAAAAGTTTGGCGCATTCATGTCATTGTCGTTACAAAATCAGCTCATCCATGCCATTAATTTTTAATGGAGGTTTTCAAAAACAGCTTTGCCATGTGGCCTTTTATTAAAGGTCCACGTAATCAATTAAAATAAGAAAAAAAGGCTCTAATATGCTATGAAACTATCAGAAATGACTCATTTATGCCATCAGTTAAAAGTTCAGCTCATTCATGCCATCATTGTTATAAAATTTGCTCACCCATGTCATTACTTTTTAATGATGGGTTTTCAAAAATAATTTTGTCATGTGGCATTTTATTAGAGGTTCGCGACATTAATTAAAATAAATTAATATTAATTTCAAAATATCTTAGACCCACACCCATTAAAATATTTTTTCCTACAACAACTATTTTTCTAATAAGAAAATACTAATTAATGTATATCCTTTGTCTATTTCTAGTTGATTCTAAATCATTATAAATGCTACGCTTAACAGAAACCTCAAAAGTTCTATCCTATAGTAATTGATTAATTTTAATTCCAATGACTCCAATATATACTTCAAAGTTGCAAGAAAATAAACCAATGAATGATTAGGGCAATCAAGAAAAAGAAAGAGGTGTACCAATAAAACTCATTCTCCCATCACGAATTGGGGGAGTATACGTTATTGAAAAAATCATTTTCAAATAACAACTTAAAAGAAGTTTGTTATCCCAACTATCCAGTCATGCATATGGAATAACTTCTCCCATCACGAATTAGTGGAGCATACATTGTTGAAAAATTATTTTCAAATAACAGCTTAAAAGAAGTCTGTTATTCCAATTATCCCGCCATGTATATGGAATAACTTCTCCCATCATTATGGTATAAATGCTGGAATAAATAATCTCAATACTAACTAATTTAAGATATTTTAAAATTAATCTTTTAATTAATGGCGTGAACTTCTAATAAAAGACCACGTGGCAAAGCTATTTTTAAAAATCCATCATTAAAAAGTAATGGCATGAGTGAGTTGATTTAATAACGGTGATGGCATGAATGAGTCGAACTTTTAATTGATCGCATAAATGAGCCATTTGTGATAGTTCAATGGCATATTTGAACCTTTTTGCTTATTTAATTAATAATGCGGCAAAGTTGTTTTTGAAAACCATCGTTAAAAAGTAATGGCATGGATGAGCTAGTTTTGTAACGTTGATGGCATGAATGAGCTCAACTTTTAAATGATGGCATAAATGAGTCATTTCTGATAGTTCAGTGGCATATTTGAGCCTTTTCCTCCAAAATAAAAAATAAAATAAAATATTACGTTCAATGTTTCAAGTTGATGCAGATTCCCGAAAACTTTCATATTCATTGTTATTTCCACCTATTCCTATTTTGTTAACATTCTGAATCCCAGAAATAACCTCTTTCGTGCAACAACATGGAGACAAATAAGAAAATAGTTTGTACGTTTGACAAATCCAAGTGCCTTCCTTAGTCAACAGATATGCTTGGGTGATTTGGCAAATCAAATTTGTCTAGTTTGATATGCCTTAATTGCATTAGTCCCCAAATTTGCTCGGGACAGAAAACTATACTCGTGCCACCTAAAACGAAATGTCTGTCCTTGGAACTTCAATCATACGATGAGGGAACTAATGCCTTTTCGTTAAATTATTCTTTTGCATAAATAGATCACAGAAATCAATTCAAGAACACGAGCTGCTCTATTACTTCTTCCGAATATCATTGGGATCCCCAAGAATATACCGGCAAACATGACAATAAATATGAAACCAAGAAACTAAAGTCTAAACTAAATCATCCTCCAGTTCCCACAACATAAATTGCTCCATGAAGGAGGAAAAGTACACCACAATAAGAATTAACAAGCTAGAATTGACATTACAATATAGAAATTTATCGAATCAAACTCCCCATATTGAATGCTCTTGTTGCTCGTCCTCTCCTTGTCTTTGTTTTTCCAAAAGCTGCTCCAAGAATCCACGATACTTAAAACGATCTTAATCCTTCTTACTCTAGCGCCTTACTATAACAAAGCAACATAAATTAGAAATATAAAGTCTCCCATTTATAGTCAAATCTACTCCAACTCCAAAAAGTTAGTTTTCATGGCCAAATTTATTAGATTCAAAAGACAATATGGTAAAACTATCTCCTAACTATCATTTACTATTTCTTAACTTGTGTGTCTAGTCAATAGTGGACAACTATGGATAGACGGAGTAACAATCAGACCAAAATGTGCTCACATTTAGTAAGCTTAAACTAAAGTACCAAAACTGCTCAAAAATATCTTTAAGGGGCCATTTTGAACTATATTCTTGTTAATTTCTCTTATATTTTAAGTAGGATTTTAACCAAATTTTGTCAAAGTTATTTTTGTGAAGAATATGGGGCAAAACTATATTATTTTTGTGTACGACTTGACTTGTGGAAATGAGAAACAGAGTGTGACCTTGATAAATACTATATACTTACATGGATCGGAGATACGAACGTCCACGGGGTTGTTCCCGAGCTCTTCTTGTTCTTTTTGAATTCGTGTTGCATATTCCTCAAGTTCCGGAAGACACCTTATCAACTCAATCAGTTGTAGTGTGTGAATTTCTGCAAACTCAATGGGTATTTCTTTCAAATTATAGCAACCTTTAAGCACAAGGCGCTCAAGGACAGGAAAATTGTCATTTGTGGCTTTCCAGTAATTGAGAGTACGATCTTCAATTAACAAAACCTTCAATCGAGTAAATCCCCTAACATTTGGATACCATTCATTGCCAAGAGAAAAAACATCCACCAGCTTCAGCACCTCAAGGTTAGGCAATTCAGCTATGATGTCCAAGTACGACCAACTTAGAAAAATTGTTTCCAACTTCAGCTTCATGAGCTTTGCTGGAAAAGCTTTTGCACTTGCTGGGAAAAGTCTACTATAACAATATGTAAAACTCAATGTTTCAAGTTGATGCAGATGGATAAGATTGTTGAGAGGCCCACAGTCCCGATAACATCCATAGTCAGTCACATATTGTCTAATTCCTAATTTTTTAACATTCTGAATCCCCAAAATAACCTCGTTCGTGCAACAACGTGGAGACAAGTAACAAATAGTTTTTAAGTTTGAAAAATCCAAGTGCTTTCCTTTGTCAACAGATCCACTTGGGCAATCTGGCAAATAAAATCTGGGCAGTTTGAGATGCCTTAATTGCATTAGTCCCCAAATTTGCACTGGACAATTAATGTCTACATATGATCGATTATCCCTTTTAACAATTAATGTCTGCAGATTCCATAACCTGCAAATTTCTGGAGGTATGTCAAATATTTCCCAGCGGCAGACCAATGATAGGTACCTCAACCAGATGAGGCTTAGTATCTGTAGAGGGAAATTATCAATCACTCTGTGTCTCAACGCCAAGACTTTGAGTAATTTGAAATGAATAATCTCTGATTTGAGAAGAAAAGTTGAATCCTTAAGATGAAAAGAGATAATAGAACGGGTTCGTTTCAAAAGATCGTTGTTGTCATGATTTCTCAACTGACAATGTACAGGGGTAAGAAGAGCCCTATAAAGACCATAGCGACAATAATTAATTTCATCACCAGTCACGCGCTTAAAGGGATGCATTTTATGCATAATGAGAGCTCGACATTCTGAATCTGATACGTCAGGCACAATGTCGTTCATGATAAAAATGTTTCCCCTTTGAACTTCTTTCAAGCATAGGTCATATATTAGATCATGAACCTTACATGATCTAATTTTTGTTCCTTCTAGACTTTTCTTGCAGACGAGGACTAGACATCAATCGACAAGCTCTTGCAAACACTTCTCAGCCACTCCTTCCAAATCATTTTCCAAATTCAGGAACCCCTCAGCCATCCATGATCTCATCAAATTCTTCACTGGTATCTCACTGTCTTCTGGGAAAATTCCGAAATGCAGAAGACATGCTTTTAGATCGCTAGTCAAGTGATCGTAACTCAACCCAAGCACACAAGAACATTGCTTTTCAGGATCATTTGTGACAAATGA
This sequence comes from Capsicum annuum, assembly GCF_002878395.1. Taxonomy (NCBI): domain Eukaryota; kingdom Viridiplantae; phylum Streptophyta; class Magnoliopsida; order Solanales; family Solanaceae; genus Capsicum; species Capsicum annuum. The sequence goes on from NC_061119.1 coordinate 215,072,815, forward strand.
CTTGACATCTTCAGCAACATTTTCCCAGTCTTCTATTGTCCTTTTAGATTTGAGAAGCCGTTAGCGGTAACCTGTGACATTCATTTGCTATTAGCTTCCCAATAGTCTCGAACTCATATGGTAATGCTTCGTTTGCAAATGCGACACTTTTAAAAAGGTTCCAACTCTCATCATGATCCATGAAGCCCATCTGCAAAGAAAGATTCTCTGTCCCAGCATCGCGAGCTACTTCAGTGTTACAGGTCGTCAACAATATTCCACTCCCCTTGTTTTCACTTGGAAAACATAGTCTCACGGCATCCCATGCTTCACTTTTCCACATGTCGTCCAATACAATTAAATATATCTTACCCTTTAAACTCTTTTGTAGCATGTTTTCTAGCTCTGCCTCATCGTTCATGTCAATTATGCCACCTTTAGTAGATCGCAGAAGGCTCAACAAGATTTCCTTTACATTGTGTCATTGAGAAACAGTAGCCCAGGCACAAACATCAAAATGAGAACGAATGCACGCATCATTGTAAACTTCGTTCGCTAAGGTTGTTTTACCTATGCCTTCCATCCCGACAATCGGGATGACTTTGGGTTAACCAGAGTAGCTTATGGTAAGATCTTCTACCAACTGTTTCCTTTGATCATGACGTCCAACCATACTGTTCTTAACATTCAGAATATCTTTTGATGACCTTGGAAACTCTTGAACCGCTGATTCCTTTGATGCTTGTTTGCCTTTATCTTGAATCTTTGCTGACTCTTTCCAGATACGATCAATGTCCTCGGCTACTTGTTGAAGGCTATCAGAAAGCCTCTCTTGTGCCTTTTCTCTCAGATTTTCATCATTTGCCAATACCACTTCAGTTACTCTTAGTTGAAATGTTTGTTCAACAATATTTGCAACTTCTTTTACCTCTATTTCCAAATCTGTCATTTCCCCAGAAACATTGTTTTTCTCAAAGTTCTTGGCAACTAGTTCCAGGGAACTAATCTTTTCATGAAGAGCAGAAAAGTCTTCTCAGTGATCACAGGTTAGAGATTGCATTGGTGAATTGGATGTCAAGAGCGATTCTATTGTTCTCATAAGAGAAGCCACACTTGCACGAGCCATATATACTATATTCACGTTTGCCTTTGCGATTATGACCTGAAAGCTGCAAGATGCAAGATAAAGTGATACCCATTCTTTAGTATGGAAACTTCTTTGTAGATGAATTGAGGTCATAAAAATCTCTTAGCATATTTTTAAAAGGAAAAAAGTTTAAATATGCTATCGGACTATCAGAAATGATTCATTTATATCATCCGTTAAAAGTTTGACTCGTTTATGTCATTGACATTACAAAACAGGTTCATTCATGCCATTACTTGGTAACGGTGTTTTTTCAAAAACAGTTTTGCCATGTGTCGTCTCACTAGAGGTTTACATCTTTGACATAAACTTTTAACGAATGACCTCTAATAGTTCGAATGCATATTAGAGCCTTTTCCCTTTTTTAAAATATAATTAAGTTATGTATCTGTATAATCATCTTCTAATAATTTTTTTTCTTAAAACTACAATTGGTGTGTTGTTCGATTTATGTAGATAAATGCACTTTCCCCAAATTCAACAATAACTGAAGTTCTCATCCCACTTTATCAGAAGGCAAACCACTTTGTTAGTCACTCAGATAGGTATGCCATTTTTCTCTTGATTTTAATCTTGATTACTTAATTACTACTATATCTTTTGTGTTTTCCACCTTTTTTTTTTATATTCATATTTGTGTATTTTATGTTCTTTTGTCATAGTATTTTGTTGGGGTGATCAGTTGCTTCTTCCCAACTATAATTGAAAAGTTATTTTCCCTTAATTAGTCATCTTTCTGAGTTGATAACTGTTACTTGAGTGACTATCTGAAGATCAACCTCAACAAGTTAGTATACATACTGCCACCCTGTAATTACTCTAAAAAGAATTATCTATTTGACTTAATGCAAAGTTTAAGAAGATACGCTAAAATTCAGTTCACGGGAGGTAATAGGACCCTTGTAAATTTGGAGTGTGTTGTAACAACTTTGGCCATAATTTGTCTCTTTCTGAATCATATGGTTTTAAATTAAAGTTATGTCAATGTATCAAAATGCCCTTTAATCTTATAGTCTAAATATGATACGTGGAAAGTTGAAATTAAAGTATTGTCAAAAGAGGAAAGAAGTCATTCTTTTTTAAACGAATTAAAAAGGAAAGCACGTAGGTCATTCTTTTTTAAACAAAGGGAGTATTCTTTTTCATCAAAGTATAGAGTGGACAACCAAGGTCCATTTGGATATGTTTGTCTTTTTGACTTGATATGTTTGGAGCCTTCAAAAGTTGCACATTTTTTTAAGGATCTGACACGGGTGTGGAAACTTTTTTAATGAGTCCCAGCAACATAGAAAACAATACCTACGTAAGCAAATCAGAGTTTTGAACCACAATCTTTTTTGCGTACTGGGAGTTAAATTATTTTTACGCGTTAAATGAGCTAAAGCTACAGAGTTCGGCACTAAACTCACTGTTACCCTGTGATTGCTATGATTAAGGAAAATGAATTACCTGATCTTATTTAGTTTATGTGTGCCTTTTCAGCAAATCTGTGTATCTCGTTATTTGTAAAACCATTGACCTCTTGCAAGCAGCAGCTTTCAGGTCATAACCGCAAAGGAAAGAAACAAGAATACAGTAGATATGGCTCATGCAAGTGTGGCTTCTCTTATGAGAACAATAGAATCTCTCTTGACATCCAATTCGCCGATGCAATCTCAAATCTGTGATCCCAGAGAAGAACTTTGCGCTCTTCCTGAAAAAGTTAGTTCCCTGGAAGTATTTGTCAATAACTTTGAGAAAAACAATATTTCTGGGGAAATGACAGATTTGGAAGTACAGATAAAAGAAGTTGCCACTATTGTTGAACACAAAATTCAACTACGAGTAACTGAAGTCTTAGAAAATGATGGAAATCTGAGAGAAAAGGCACATGAGAGGCTTTCTGATAGACTGCAACAAGCAGCAAAGGATATTGATCGTATCTGGAAAAAGTCAACAAAGATTCAAGAAAAAGTGAACGTGATGAATTTTCAATGCTTCATGATTTTTCAGTGGTTCAATATTTTTCAATGATTCAACAAAACATCAAAGGAATACACAATTGTTGAGAAAATAATGGTTGGACGTGATGATCAAAGGGAACGGTTGTTAAATGATCTAACTACAAGCTACTCTGGTGAACCCAAAGTCATACCGATTGTCGGGATGGGAGGCATAGGTAAAACAACCTTAGCGAAAGAAATTTACAATCATGAATCAATTCTACACCGTTTTGATGTTCGTGCCTGGGTTATTGTATCTCAACAGCACAACAAAAAGGAAATTTTTCTGGGCCTTCTGCAATCGACGATCAAAATGGATGACACGGTTAAGACGAAAGGTGAAGCAGAGATGGCAGACTTGCTGCAGAAAAGTTTAAAGAGAAAGAGGTACTTAATTGTCTTGGATGATATCTGGAGTTGTGAAGTGTGGGATGGCGTGAGACGAAGCTTTCCAACTGAAGACAATGCAGGGAGTCAAATACTGTTGACTACCCGTAACAACGAAGTAGCCTGTTATGCTGGTACAGAGAATCTTTCCATGCAGATGAACTTCATGAATCAAGATGAGAGTTGGAACCTTTTTAAAAGTGAAGCATTTTCAAATGAAGAATTGTCATCTGAGTTTGAGACTATTGGGAAGAAAATCGCAGAGAAATGTCACGGGTTACCACTAACTATTGTCGTGGTTGCTGGGCTTCTCAAATCTAAAAGAACAATAGAGGACTGGGGAAGTGTTGCCAAAGATGTCACGTCATTCATCACAAATGATCCTGACAAACAATGTTCACGTGTGCTTGGGTTTAGTTACAATCACTTGACTAGCGATCTAAAAGCATGTCTTCTTCATTTCGGGATTTTTCTAGAAGACAGTGAGATACCAGTGAAGAAATTGATGAGATCATGGATGGCTGAGGGTTCCTAAAGTTGGAAAATGATTTGGAAGGAGAGGCGGAGAAGTGTTTGCAAGAGCTTGTCGATAGATGTCTAGTCCTCGTCTGCAAGAAAAGTCTAGATGGAACAAAAATTAGATAATGTAAGGTTCATGATCTAATATATGACCTGTGTTTGAGAGAAATTCAAAGGGAGAACATTTTTATCATGAACGACATTGTGCTTGGCATATCAGATTCAGAATGTCGATATCTCAGTATGCAAAAAATGCAGCCCTTTAAATGCGTGACTGGTAATAAAATTGATTATTGTCCCTATGGTATTTATAGGGCTCTTCTTACCCCTGTACATCCTCCGTTGAGAGATTAAGACAACAGCAATCTTTTGAAACGAACCCGTTCTATTTTCTCTTTTCATCTTAAGGATTCATATTATAGTCTCAAATCAGAGCTTATTCATTTCAAATTACTCAAAGTCTTGGAGTTGAGACACAAGGAGATTGATAATTTCCCTGTACAGATTCTAAGCCTCATCTGGTTGAGGTACCTATCATTGCAATGCCTTGAGAATTTAGACATTCATTGTTCAAGGGTATCCTTAATCATCTACAGAAAATAATTGTCCAGTGCAAATTTGGGGACTAATGCAGTTAAGGCATCTTAAACTGCCAAGATTTTATTTGCCGGATTGCCCAAGTGGATCTGTTGACAAAGGAAAGCACTTGGATTTTTCAAACTTACAAACTATTTCTTACTTGTCTCCACGTTGTTGCACGAAGGAGGTTATTTTGGGGATTCAGAATGTAAAAAAACTAGGAATCAGTGGATATGAGATTCACTCTAATGGGCTTCTCAACAATCTTGTCCATCTGCAGCAACTTGAAACATTGAGTCTTACATATTGTTTTAGTCGACTTTTGCCAGCAAGTGCAAAAGCTTTTCCAGCAACGCTCAAGAAGCTGAAGTTTGAAAGAACTTTACTAAGTTGGTCGTACTTGGACATCATATCTGAATTGCCTAACCTTGAGGTGCTGAAGCTGATGGATGATGCCTGTCTTGGAAATAAATGGTATCCAAATGTTAGGGGATTTACTCGATTGAAGATTTTGTTAATAGAACATAATTTTCTCGAGTACTAGAAAGCCATGTGACAATTTTCCTGTCCTTGAGCGCCTTGTGCTTAAAGAATGCATATATTTGAAAAAGATACCGATTGAGTTTTCAGAAATCCACACACTACAGCTGATTGAGTTAACAAAGTGTCTTCCTGAACTTGGGGAATCTGCTGCAAGAATTCAACAAGAACAAGAAGACCTCGGAAACAATTCCGTGGACGTTCGTATCTCCGATCCATGTAAGTATATAGTATTTATCAGGATCACACTCTGTTTCTCATTTCCACAAGTCAAGTTGTACACAAAAGTTATTTAGCTTTGCCCCATATTCTTTCACAAAAATAACCTTTGACAAAATTTGATTAAAATATAGGAGAAATTAACAAGAATATCCCTTATATTTGAGGGTAGTTCAAAATGGCCCATTAAATATATTTTTGAGTAATTTTGGTACTTTAGTTTAAGCTTGCTAAATGTGAGCACATTTGTTCTAATTATTACTACCTCCGTCTATCAATAGTTGTCCACTATTAACTTGACACATAAGTTAAGAAATAGTAAATGATAGGGCTAGTTTACCATATTACCCTTTGAATCTAATAAATCTAATACTTTGAAAAACACACTGGATAATGAATCGTGTTAGAGTTGTGACCCAAATTCTGTTGATCCGGCCCGAAAGTTTTGTAGTGCGACCCATCTTTGTGTTTGTCAATAGGGTTTGTGGTTGTGGGGTCGAAGCCCTTACAGTATGGACCTTTATGTTTTTCGGCCAAGGGCTTATTTGAATGCATATATATATATATATAAAGTGCAATTAGTGGATCGATTTTATTATTATTCAGAAATTATGCTCCACTTTGTACTCCTTTTTTTTCATATTGAAACATCCTCTGCCTCTGCCCGTGGTTTTTCGGCAGGGTTTCCACGTAAATCTGTGTATTGTTGTTTTCTTTCTGCTTGTGGTTTTGTTTATTGCTCTCCATTTCTAACAAACTGGTATCAGAGCTTGGTCAATTGTTCTCTCGGGGATGGAAACCATGAAGTATGATATTCCGTTGTTGGATCGCAACATCAAATTTTTGTTATGACAGATTAAGATGCGGGTTGTGCTCGCTCAGATTGATTTGGCCGATGCTCTATTAGGGTATGATAAGATGCCCTCATCGTGGATAGATGATGAAAAATGGCGTAGGGATCGAAAGGCTCTATCACAAATCCACCTTCGTTTATCCAACCAGATTCTATAGGATGTTTTGAAGGACACCACTGCCGCTGCGTTGTGGTTGAAACTGGAATCTTTATGCATGATGAAGAGACTAACAAGTAAGTTGCATCCCAAACAACGACTTTATTCCTATCGTATGTCTTAGGGTGCGTCTTTGGAAAATCACCTATCTATCTTTAAAGAAATCGTCTTTGATATGGAGACTCTGGAGGTTAAGTATGATAAGGAAGATTTAGGGTTGATTCTGTTGTGTTCGCTGCTTGCATCATACTCTACCTTTAGGGATACAAATTTTATATAGTCGTATACCCTAACCATAGATGAAGGCTATGATACGTTGTTCTCTAAAGAGAAGATGAAGCATCTTGTGAATGGGTTGGAGAATCATGGAGATGCTCTTATTGTTCGAGGAAGAAATCATGAGAGGAATTCTGGGGGTGATGATAGAAATAGGTCAAAATTCAGAAACAGAAATAAATCTTGTAATTACTGCAAAAAAGGGCCATGTCAAATTCGAGTGTTGGAAGTTACAAATAGAGAGAAAATAGAAGCTCCAAAACCGAAGGGAAACCAACCAAAGAAGTCCGGTGAAGCTAGTTTTGTTGAAGGTGGCGGTAGTGATGGAGCACTCTTGGTAGTTTTTTATGGTAACTCCAAACCCTTTGAGGATTGGATTCTTGATTCAGGTTGCACGTTTCATATGTATCGTAATCAGGATTGGTTTACAACATATGAAGCAGTCTCTAAAGGTGCTATGTTGATGGGAAATAACACACCTTTAGAGATGATTGATGGGGTTGTAAGGACACTTGGTGATGTGCAGTATGTACTAGATCTGAAGAGAAATCTTATTTCCTTGAGTACCCTTGATTCGAATGGCTATAGGTACACTGGTGAAAGTGGAGTTCTGAAGGTTACTAAAGGTGCTCTTATTGTGATGAAGGGACAGAGAAAGTCTGCAAATTTGTATATCTTGCAAGGCTCTATGATTACAGGTGAAGTAGTTGTTTCTATCTCCTCTCTATTTGGAAGTGACATTTCTAAACTTTGGCACATGCGTCTGTGGTATATGAGTGAAAACGGGATGGCTAAACTAAGTAGAAGAGGACTTCTTGATGGGTAGAGTATTACAAAATTGGAGTTCTATAAGCACTGCATTTTTGGGAAGCAAAAAAGAGCCATATTCACTAAAGGTATCCTCTCAACTAAGGGCACACTTGATTACATTCATTCTAATCTCTGGGGTCCTGCTAGAGTACCTTCTAAAGGAGGTGCGAATTATTTTTTGACTATTATTGATGATTATTCCAGAAAAGTTTGGGTGTTCTTCCTGAAATAAAAGAATGATGTGTTGCCTACATTCAAGGAGTGGAAGATTATAATTGAAAAGCAAACAGGAAAGTAGGTAAAACGCCTTCAGACTGATAATATTTTAGAGTTCTATTCTAATAAATTTAATGCTTTGCGCAAGTCAGAAAGAATTGTGAGCCACTTGACTATTCGTCATACTCCACAGCAGAATGGTGTGGCTGAACGAATAAACAGGACTATAATGGAGAAGGTGCATTGTTTGCTCTCTAATGCTTGTTTGCCCAAGTCTTTTTAGGCTGAAGCTTCTTCCACAACTTGTCTTCTTATTAATTTCTCTCCCTCAGTCGCGATTGATAAAAAGACTCCATAAGAGGTATAGTCTGGTACTCCTGCTAGTTATTCTGATTTGAGGATGTTTGGATGTCCTACGTATGCTCATGTTGATAATGAAAAGTTGGAGCCTAGATCTGCCAAGTGCTTATTTATGGGTTATAAACTTGGTGTTAAAGGATATAAGCTTTGGTGTCCAGAAAGCAAAAAAATTATAATTAGCAGAGATGTTGTGTTCGATGAAATTCCCATGCTTCGGACTCCCTCCGAATCTAGTGTTTCGCCTCCAAATGAGCTTAGTGACATGAATCAACAACAGTAAAGCACTCACGTTGAATTTCAAATTGAATAAGAGTCTACATCAGTGCCTACTTCTCAGTCTATCCCGGAAATACAAAGTGGTACTATTTCTTCTTCACCACCAGTGGCGCCACAATATTCTATTGCTAAAAATAGGCCTATAAGAGATATTAGACCTCCTCAGAAGCATGCTGAAGCTGATTTGGTTGCTTATGCATTGAATGTAGCAGAAGGTATTGATTCCAATAAAGATCCTTCTTATTACTCAGAGGTAGTTAGTTGTGATGATTTCGGTCAATGGATGATTTCTATGCAGGAGAAGATGGAATCACTTCATAGGAATGACACATGGGATCTGGTGAGATTGCCTAAAGATAAGAAAGTTGTCCGTTGCAAGTAGGTATTCAAAAAGAAAGAAGGAACATTGGGAGTTGAAGATTTTAGGTACAAAGTAAGACTAGTTGCTAAAGGCTACAGTCAGGTTCCACGTATTGACTTCATTGATGTGTTTTCTCCAATTGTTAAGCATAGCTCGATTCAAGCCTTTCTTGGTATTGTGGCCATGCATGTGCTTGATCTTGAGTAGTTGGATGTCAAAACTGCATTATTACTGGTACTCACAATACTTATCCCTAGAAGATCAATTTTGATGGCCGTAAATCTAATTTGTCCTTTGATGGTAGAAAACCAAACTTCTCATACAACCAAAGTCAAGGTCTCTTTTGTAAGTACTGTAAGAAACTAGGACACACCATTAGTAGATGCCAAAAGTTACATGGTTATCCGTCAGACTATCAGCAATTTTCCAGGGATCAAAAATCTGTTGCTTGTGTTCAACCTACTGTTGTAATTTCCCAAAGAGGTTCTTCTCTCATACAGGGTCAGCTATAGTCCCTTCTCAATCGAATAATACTTCATATGATGTTCATGGTTTCAGCAAAGAGCAACAAGACCATCTCTTGTCCTTATTGAATCAAAGTAGGTTGCAGGACTCTGGCTTATGTGCATCAGCCAACTTTGCAGGTGTGACTAGTATTTCAGCTTATAATATTTGTTGTTTCTTTGCTTGCCACCTCTCTCAGATGTTTAATAATCCTTGGATACTGGATTCAGGGGCTACACATGACATGACTCCTCACAAACACCTCCTTACCAATGTCAAACCTTTACCATCACCTTACTTAATTTTCCTTCCAAATGGTTACAAAGTGAAAATAACGTGTACTGGTTCCTTTCCTCTGTATTCTGATTTAGTTCTAAATAATGTTCTTCTGGTTTATAGTTTTCAATATAATTTGATTTCCTTACATCAACTTCTCTTACAGTTCAATTGCATTGCTCATTTTACTGCCACTTCTTGTGTGATGCAGGGTCATTCTCTGAAGAGGCCACTGGAAGTTGGTAAACTCTCCAATGGACTCTATGTTCTTCAGCTGATTGGTTCCACTCTCTCTGACAGTCCTCACCACACTGTTGCATCTCACAGATCACCTCCAGCATCTGATGAATCTATTGCTATGTCTAGTTTCATTTCTTCTAATGCTAATAATGTCACTGTTTCTTCTATGTCTTTTCCTAGTTCTTCTGTATCTACTATTTCCAATTTAAATGTTGATTTTCCACAAGATGTATCTTCACTGTCTTCTTATAAAATGGCTTCAGACTTGCATGTTACTCCTTCAATTTCTAATTTTTTTCTAGCTAATACTCTTCCTGTTCATCCCGATTTACAGTTTTCTAGTTCTACTCCTAATAATGTAAGTCTTGCTCTTATTTGGCATCAAAGATTAGGACATATGCCTTATGCCAAAAGGAAATCAATTTCTTCTCTTAGACCCATTATTCCTACTAAGAAGCCCTTCCATTGTTCCATATGCCCGATGGCAAGACAACAAAGATTGCCTTTTCCTAAGAGTACAATTCACTCCACTAAACCCTTCCAATTGATCCACATTGACCTTTGGGGCCCTTATCACACCCAAACTTACAATGGTTACTTGGACTCATTTGTTATCTGCCAAGCCCAATGCTTTTCCCATGATCAAATCCTTCTTCTTTTATATTCAAAATTAGTTCCACCTTAACATTCAAACTATTCGATCAGATAATGCATTTGAACTAGGTTCTAGTTCCGAGGCTATCCAATTTTTCTCCTCTTATGGGATTTTCCATCAAACTTCTTGTCCTCACACCCCTCAACAAAATGGGGTGGTGGAGAGAAAACACAAACACTTTTTAGAAACATCCAGGGCACTACTTTTTTAGTCTAAGTTACCAGTAAAGTATTGGAGAGATTGTGTACTCACGGCCACCTTTCTGATAAATCGATTTCCCTCTCCTTTATTACACAACAAAACTCCCTTTGAACTCCTTCATGGTTCAGCTCCTTCCTATTCAAACCTTAAAGCTTTTGGATACCCTTGTTATGCATCTGTTCCCATCCCTCAAAGCGATAAATTTCAGTCTAGGTCTATCTCTTCTATTTTTCTTGGTTACTGTGTTAGCAAAAAGGGTTACAAATTGTTATCTGTCTCTTCTCACAAGGTGTTCTATTCAAGGGATGTTGTTTTTCATGAATCTATTTTTCCCTATGCCTCTCCTTCTCCTGTTTCTATCTTTCCTTCCACCCCTCCTCTTGCTGTTGATGTTCCTATTTCTACACCTTCTTCAACACCATCTTGTCCACCTAGAAGGTCTACCAGGCCTTCCTCTACTCCCTTTTATCTCTCCGATTATGTGTGTTCCTTTGTTTCTCAATCTAAGGTTTGTTGTACCTCTGTTGGAGATGGTTTGCTGGAACCTCAATTTTACCATCAAGCAGCTGGTCATCCTGCTTGGCAGGCTGCTATGATGCAGGAATTTCATGCCCTTGAAGCTAATAATACTTGGGAAATTGTCCCATTACCTCCTGGTAAAAGGGAAATACCCTCTAAGTGGGTATATAAGATAAAGAAACGTGCTGATGGGTCTATTGAGCGGTATAAAGCCCGCTTGGTCACTCGAGGGGATAGTCAAAAAGAAGGGATCGACTTTAATGAAACCTTTTCCCCGGTGGTGAAAATGTCCACCATTAAGTGACTTTTAGCCGTGGCTGTTAAATGACATTGGAAAGTTTATCAACTTGATGTCAATAACGCTTTTCTCCATGGGGATCTCTCGGAGGAGATGTATATGAAAATTCCTCAAGGTCTTGATGCTTTATCCCCTGATCTATCTCATACTCTTGTTTGCAAGCTGAAAAAATCACTCTATGGCCTGAAGCAGGCCTTTCGTCAGTGGTATGCCAAATTATCTGCAGCTTTACAGTCCATGAGTTTTGTTGCCAATCTTAACGACTACTCCCTTTTTACTAAGGTTTCTGGTGACCTTATTACTATTGTTGTTGTTTATGTTGATGATATATTACTTGTTGGTAATGATTCTGCTAAGATCGAATCTCTTAAACAGTTCCTTGATGATTGTTTCAAAATCAAGGACTTGGGCGAGGCACATTATTTTCTTGGTTTGGAGCTCATTAAACAACCTTCGGGGTTGCTGGTTACTCAGCACAAGTTTACTACTGATCTTTTGACTTACTTTAATTGTTCATGTGTTACTCGTGTGGCTTGTCCTTTGGAACTTTATTGCAAATTGACTACTGATTTAGGCGAACCTTGCCCTGATCCTACTATTTACCGAAAACTGGTCGGCAAGCTGAATTTCTTACAACACATTCGTCCTGATATCTCATTTACGGTACAACATCTCAGTCAATTTTCGCATTGCCCTCGTGTGCCTCATTTAGAGGTTGGTCTTCATGTTTTGCAATACTTGGCTGGTTCTCCAGGAATGGGTATTTTTTTCAATGATAGTGATGATTTTTCTTTGGCGGGGTATTGTGACTCTGACTGGGATGGTTGCATTCAATCCCGGCATTATGTTACGGGTTTCTTTCTCTTTTTTGGTGGCTCTCCTATATCTTGGAAATCCAAAAAGCAGCCAACCATCGCTTTTTCTTCAGCTGAAGCTGAATATAGAGCTCTTCGAAAAATTGTTGCAGAAGTAGCTTGGTTGGTTCGGTTATTTGCTGATTTTGGTGTTTCTAATTTGACTCCTGTACAGGTATTTTGTGATAACCAGGCTGCTTTGCACATTGCCAAGAATCCGGTCTTCCATGAGCGAACCAAACATATAGAGATCGACTGTCATTTTGTGCGTGAGAAGTTGAAGGATGGCTTGGTTTCTTTGCAGTATATTCCCACAACACAACAATTGGCTGAGATGCTCACTAATCCCTTAACTGGCATTCACCATCGCAGTCTTTTGTCCAAGCTGGGTTTAGGCTCCAGCTTGAGGGGGGATGTTAGCAATGGGCCTCCACCTTAGTTTAGTCCGTTATATATTTCACATTGGGTTTTTTTGTATAGTCAGCCCAATCCATTTAATTAAGTCGGTTGGTTTATTTTCATTTTTGTATAAATGAGACATGCCTTAGAACTGGGAACACTTTTGCCAATTTCATTTTACACACAGAAATGAGAACATATTTCTCTTGCATTCTTCTCTCTCATGGCTAGGGTTTTCGCTGTTTCTTTTGGTTTGCTTCCGCATTGATATGAGTTTTCATGATCACAGATAAGACTTTTCTTCTATTCATGAAAAGATTAGTTCCCTGGAAGTAGTTGTAAAGAACTTTGAGAAAAAGTGTTTCTAGGGAAATGACGGATTTTGAAATAGAGGTAAAAGAAGTTGCAAATGTTGTTGAACAAACAATTCAACTAGGAGTAACTGAAGTTGTATTGGCAAATGATGAAAATCTGAGAGAAAAGGCACAAGAGTGGCTTTTTGATAGCCTGCAACAAGTAGCAGAGGACATTGATCGTATCTGGAAAGAGTCAAAAAAGATTCAAGATAAAGGCAAACAAGCATCAAAGGAATCAACGGTTCAATAGTTTCCAAGCTCGTCAAAAGATAATGTTGAGAACAATATGGTTGGACGTGATGATCAAAGGGAATGGTTGGTAGAGCATCTGACTACAGGCTACTCCGGTGAACCCAAAGTCATCTCGACTGCCGGGATGGGAGGCATAGGTAAGACAACCTTAGCGAACGAAGTTTACAACGATGCGTGCATTCGTTCTCATTTTGATGTTCGTGCCTTGGCTACTATTTCGCAACAACACAATGTAAAGGAAATCTTGTTGAGCCTTCTGCATTCTACAAAGGTTGACAAAGTTCCACGGAAAGTGAGGCAGAGCTGGCAGACATGCTACAAAAGAGTTTAAAGGGTAAGAGATATTTAATTGTATTGGATGAGATGTGGAAAACTGAAGCATGGGATGCTGTGAGACAATGTTTTCCACGTGAAAACAAGGGTAGTGGAATATTGTTGACGACCCGTAACAATGAAGTAGCTCGCTATGCTGGTACAAAGAATTCTTTGCCGATGAGGTTCATGGATCAAGATGAGAGTTGGAACCTTTTCAGAAGTGTAGCATTTTCAAGTGAAGAATTTCCATCTGATTTGGAGACTATTGGGAAGCAAATCACAGATGAATGTCACGGGTTACCGCTAACTATTGTCGTGGTTGCTGGACTTCTCAAATCTAAAATGCCAATAGAATATTGGGAAAGTGTTGCTAAAGATGTCAAGTCATTCGTCACAAATGATCCTGATGAACGATGTTCAAGTGTGCTTGGGTTGAGTTACGATCACTTGACGAACGTTCTAAAGACATGTCTTCTGCATTTTGGAATTTTTCCAGAAGACAATGATATTCCAGTGAAGAGATTGGTGAGTGTCAAGAAATGGACCTTGGGCCTAACTCAACCTCAAAAGCTAGCTAAAGAAGTGAGGATTACCAAGTCCATATAAGCAAACCACTAGTCCTTTCCCCAACCAATGAGGAACTTTTACCCACTCTTAACACCCCCCTCATGCCCAGGCCCAACTGGCACTGGCGCGTGGACTGGGAGCCCAAAATGGGACTCTAACACTCCCCTCATGCCCAGGCCCAACTGGCACTGGCACGTGGACCGGGAGCCCAAAATGAGAATGAACCTGGCTCTGATACCATGTCAAGAAATGGACCTTGGGCCTAACTCAACCTCAAAAGCTAGCTTAAGAGGTGAGGATTACCCAAGTCCATATAAGCAAACCACTAGTCCATTCCCCAACCAATGTGGGACTTTTACCCACTCTAACAGTGAGATCATGGATGGTTAAGGGGTTCCTGAAGTTGGAAAATGATTTGGAAGGAGAGGCTGAGAAGTGTTTGCAAGAGCTTGTCGATAGATGTCTAGTCCTCGTCTGCAAGAAAAGTCTAGATGGAACAAAAATTAGATCATGTAAGGTTCATTATTTAATATATGACCTGTGCTTGAGAGAAATTCAAAGGGAGAACATTTTTATCATGAACGACATTATGCTTGAATTTGATTCAGGATGGACATATCTCAGTATGCGAAAAATGCAGCCCTTTAAGCGCGTGATGGGTGATGAAATTGATTATTGTCGCTCTGGTCTTTATAGGGCTCTTCTGACCCCTTTACATCATCAGTTGAGAGATCATGACAACAACGATCTTTTGAAACGAACCCATTCTATTTTCTCTTCTTACCCATGCACATCACATCTTTCTCACAAATCAGAGCTTATTCATTTCAAATTACTCAAAGTCTTGGATTTGAGATGCATAATGATTGATCATTTCCCCATATAGATACTAAGCCTCTTCTGGTTGAGGTACCTATCTTTCCAATGCGGTAAGAAAGTAGACATTCATCCAGAAATTTGTAGGTTATGGAATCTGCAGACATTTATTGTTAAAGGGCCTAGCCTATGGAAAATAACTTTTCCTGAGGAAATTTTGGGACTAATGCAATTAAGGCATCTCAAACTGCCCGAATTTTATCTGCCAAATCCCCCAAGCGTATCTGCTGACAAAGGGAGTCACATGGGTTTTTCAAACATACAAACTATTTCTTACTTGTCTCCATGTTGTTGCACGAAGGAGTTTATTATGAGGATTCAGAATGTCAAAGAATTAGGACTCAGTGCATATTGGATTGACTCTGATGGGCTTCTCAACAATCTTGTCCATCTGCAGCAACTTGGAACATTGAGTCTTACATTTCGTTTTGGAGGATTTTTACCAGCAAGTGCAAAAGCTTTTCCAGCAACGCTCAAGAAGCTGAAGTTAAAAAGTACTTATCTAAGTTGGTCGTACTTGGACATCATAGCTGAATTGCCTAACCTTGAGGTGCTGAAGCTGATGTATGGTGCTTGTGTTGGCGAAGAATGGCGTCCAACGGTTATGGGATTTAATAGATTGAAGCTTTTGTTTATTGAACATAATGATCTCAAGTTTTGGAAAGCCACAGATGACAATTTTCCTGTCCTTGAGCGCCTTGTGTTTAGATGTTGCTATTATTTAGATAAGATACCCGTCGAGTTTGCAGAAATCCACACACTACAACTGATTGAGTTAAGAAAGTGTCCTCCCAAACTTGGGGATTCTGCTGCAAGAATTCAACAAGAACAAGAAGAGCTCGGAAACAACCCATGTATGTATATAGTAATTATCAGGGTCATACCCTGTTTCTCATTTCCACAAGTCAAGTCGTACACAAAAGTTATTTAGCTTTGCCCCATATTCTTTCACAAAAGTACCTTTGACAAAATTTGATTAAAATCCTACTTAAAATATAAGAGAAATTAACAAGAATATCCTTTACAGTTGAGGGTTGTTCAAAATGGCCCCATAAATATATTTTTGAGCAATTTTGATACTTTAGTTTAAGCTTGCTAAACGTGAGCACATTTGTTCTAATTGTTACTCATAATAGAGGTGGCAAATGGGATGTTTGGGCCGAAGTTGGGCAGCTAATGTCCAACCTTATCATTAAATTACAATAAAAATAAAATAAAAAATTAAGTGTAGATGTTCGCTCTCTTTGTTGCCATTGCACACGAATTTTAAGGCATCGATTGTATAAATTCTAGTAAAATAAGGTTTACTTGGAATCAACTTTTTTATGAAATAATTGAAATATCAAGAAGCTAAATACTTAGTATAAATTTTTAAATATTGTTAGCTGGCCACCATTTTCAACCTTCAATAAATCTTTCGCCTTTGTTCCCGGCTCCTTCAAAGTATCTCCCATCCAAAAAAAAATTAAATTTATTTATTTCATTATAAGTAACTTTATTTTGTTTTTTTGTTTTCTTCTAGTAACTCTATTTACTAAAAATATTTTATTTTACCTCGCATATCTAATGTGTTCATAATTATACTCATAGACACTACTACAAAAATAAATATGAAAATAATATTTGTTTACGTAAATGAATTAATGCATGAACAAAATATTTATTCATATTCAATGCTTGTCTAGCTTGTGTAAATAAAACATACTGCTGAATAGTAAATAAACAGTTACCAAGTTCTAGTAATAAAAAAGTTGTTTTCTTTCTTTTACAATGACCAAATTAACTAGTGATATTAGCAAAAAACAAATTAGTACATGATAAAAAATAAAGAGTAAAGCATCTAGTACCCACTATGACCGAATTTGCTACAAGACACTCCAACTTCACGGGGGCCCTATTATCCGCCTGAACTAAATTTTAGCGTATTTTTGTCATCCTTTTTAGTTGATGTGGCACCTTCTGTCAATCTTTTTAGCTGACACGTCAACTTTGATGTGGACCCTATATTATGTAATAAAGGTGTCACGTAAGCATATAAGGGTGATAAAAATATGCTAAAATTGAGTTCGTGAGGGGGGTGATAGGATCCCTGTGAAGTTGGAGTGTGTCGTAGCAACTTTGGTCATAGTTCGAGGGGTAGTAGATACTTATGTCATAAATAAATAATCTAAAATAAAATGGCCGCTAATTCCCTTATTTTGATTTGTAGTATTGTGGTCGCTCGCAAAATGATTTATTATAATGTTCTAGAAACCCAAAATTTGAATAAAAACTTCAAGATGTAGGAAACATTTAGCTTACCTTTCTCAATTTTGTATAGTTTTGGAGGAATGCATAAAATATCGTGTCTCATGCGATGAGGGCAAAGATGTGGCAGGTTGCGTTAACTAGGTGACAAGTGCAATATTATCAATCAGATTGCATTAAATTTCTGAAACTGAATGCAGAATCCTCTGTTAAAACTTTTCTAAGTCAAAGAGGAAGAACTCAAGTCGATTACATCTCACATATCCCCGTATGATTTGCTCAAGATGCTTTATTGACTGTCCATAATTTAGATTCAGCGGATTCAGAATATTTGTCACACTTTTAAATGATTGTCATATGTGTGTTCTTGTGTCTGTCAGTGTGTGTGTGTTTTCTCAAATGAAGTCGAGTTGAAAGATGTGAGTTTGGTTGGACACGCTCTAAATCTGCATTCTGAATAATGTGACTTGTCGCATTTCTACTGACGCTTCTTGTTTCTTCTCTGGGGAGAATTCAGAAGAATATTTTTGGCTGAAGGATTGAACTCTTGGGATTTCATTTCAGTTCCTCTAACGCAAATTACCACTAAATTACCGGTTTCAAGCAATCTTCCAAGGAGATGTGATAGCTTTTGTATTGTAACATATTTTTGAGTTGATAGAATTATTAGTAATATTACTCAGTTGGGCATTACTAAATTTTTTAGTTCATGAGCTCACAATGTAAACACGATCGCACACTCATTTTAGTTAGTAACGTTATTTATTAAATGAATGGAAATGTGCATTTATATGGTGATTCTTGTGTTACTTTTTACTGTTGATGTTCCGTTTGCGGCACAGCTCTCAGACATTTATATTGTTGACGGGTTCCATGGATCGATCCATGTGAGAGTTGGAACCTTTTTAAGAGTAAAGCATCTAATACCCCTGAATTATGATTAGCCCCCTCCCCCCCAAACTAAATTTTAGCGTATTTTTGTCAACCCTCTTAGCTAACGTGGCGCCTTTGAAGTGGGCCCTAGAGTCGTATTTGCAACTTTGGTCATAGTTCGAGGGGGTACTGGATGTTTATCTCTTAAATAGTGCTGTGTTTATAAATGAAGCACTACCATCTGAATTTGAGACTATTGGGAAGCAGATTATAGACAAATGTTATCTCGGTTGTTGGGATTTTGTTTAAATCTAAATACTTTGGAAGATTCGAAAGATGTTGCTGAAGATGTCAAGTCATTTGCAACAGATGATCCTGATGAACAACGTTTACATGTCTTCTGTTTTTCTGAATTTTTCAAATACGACAGTGAGATTTCAGTGAAGAAATTGGTGAGATTATGGATAAGATCGGGACCGTTCTGTTCTCTTTTTCGCCATACAAGTTTACGTGTCTCTCTCATAAACTGTGAACCTTAAATTCAGTTATGCTAATGACTTCAAATACAAGCATTTATATAAGACATATCCGCGCACCCATTATTTTAGTTACTATTCAGCATGCTTTGTTATGATTTCACAGTTGTTACTTCCTTTTTTTGGATTGCATTGATTTGTTTTTCCTCGTCTATCGGAAACAGTTTTCCTACCTCTGAGGTAGGGGTAAGGTTCGCATACACTCTACCCTCCCCGGTCAGTCATTCATGAATGTTACTTTTAGTTTTTCTTGAAAAAAAAAAAAAACAACTAAACGTCTTTGCTAAAATTCCAGCAAGATGTGTGTTCCCTAGAAGCAAAAATGCTGAATTTAACCCCATGGACTATTATCAAGAAGCTGTACAGGAAAATATGATACAAAATCTACGTTCAAGTTCATTTTCATCGATGAAATATTAGCGTGCTCTTTGGAACTACAAATGTAATAAGTTTGATTTCAGATTCCAACCTAGCCATGTCTGTGGAAACAAAATTGAGCTGAAACATGTTCTCCTGATTCGCGGCATCCAACAAGCTTCGCGACTACTTCAGCACTTTCGCTTACATTTTGCGTGTTAAGAGGATCTGACCAGAGTTTACTCACAAGCTGTAGCCGTCTCCCCTTGTTCGTCTACAATTAGCTTCATTCTCACCCTTTTCGCTAGATATTCCCTCTCCTGCTTCAGTGGCTTAATACCGTATATTCAAAAGCAAAGCAATGTTCAGATACCAAGTGTTGGTAATTACGTAAACGCCAGTGCTTCTGAAAGAATATATTATACCTTGATGAGACATAGCCAGCAAGCAGGTCATCACCCATGAGTGCAGGGATCGATGTATATCTGATCTGATGGATCCCCTTTAATAAACATGTAAAATTGAGTACGGTGCAGTAAATCCATGTGACACAAATGCCACAACATTATAATTTGCTGCGTTTGATCCTCAAACACCAAGTGCCATGACATCGGAGACTGATTGGTTATAACAGCTTCATCACTTGTTCTAGGTTATGATTTTTGAGTTCTGTCTGCTTACTTGTTTTTTTACGTGCCAGATTATGTCTTTGACTCAACATGATCAACTAGCAATGTTTACGAACAAGAAGCTAGAGATGCTCTCTCCGCTCTAAATGGGATAAATAGTAGAGCCATTGTACCTTATTCATTTGTTTATCGTTTGAATGTAAACCATTAAATTAATGTCATAGTACTTCTTTTGCAGCAACCGTATTTGCATATGGGCAGACTGTTGGGTACAATATAGTTTTGATGATTGACAATCTAACAACGTAATATGAAACATGTCAGTCAACCTGGTTCACAGACACACTGTCTCGTGTAGCTGAAACTTGTAGCAAAATTATTGATGATTAAAGAAAAGGGTGGAAGAAATCAAGAACCAGATGAGTGGTTAATTCTGCTAAACTAAAGGAAACAAATATGTGCAAATTTGAAGAAGTTGAATTTGATTCAAACGTTTGATGATAATGGAAAGCAAGTTGAGTTGAAAAAGGAGTCCTATGGAAAGAAGGAGTTTCACTTTTGAGCATATCCTGAAGAGTCCTATGTGTAGAAGGAGAAAGATTCTGCAGATTGAAGACGTCTACGCAAGATAGTAAACATATAATTGAAGGACTCTTTGTTAGATCAATGAAGTATTTTATGACTGACACATGAATGGACCATGTTACTTGACCTGGTCTAAGCATAGGAAGACATTTTCAAGTTTTACTCATAGATGTAGATAAAGATTGCTGAAAGTTAGGAACGAATGAGCAAGCCTAATTCTGATATACTCAAGCTACTGATCACGTGAGAAATTGAAGAAGTTGTGGTTGAGTAAAATACTTAAAGATAAGTTGATTTAAAGAGTTGAAGTTTGACTACAACACTAAGGAGACAAGAGTTGGAATTGAAGAAGGTGTCTCACTTGAAAAAGAACTCTATGTAATGAGAGTTTTGATTAAAGGAAGAGTTTGAAATAAGGAATAACTCTTTAGAGAGTTGTGTTTAAATAGAAGAGTAACTCACACACTTACAAAGCAGAAATGCACAATCGACAGATTGACTTCACGATGTGCTACTCAATCACTGAAGAAGCACATTGAAGAACCTGGTCCTAAGTATAGAATCCAGCTAAGAGTTTTAGCGTTGATTTTTAGAGTTGTTCATTGTGTTTGAACTATTGATGTAATTTTAGTTTCAGTGTGTTATAAACTGAATTAGGAGCTAGTCTTCGAGTTGGGGAAAACTCAGAGACTTTGGGAACGCAAACCTTGGGAGGTGTGTGTAGTTAGGAATTAGAGTTTATAATTCCTAGTTGTTGAGTCAAACGAATTAGAGTTTACAATTCCTAGTTGTTGAGTTATAGGGATTAGAGTTTATAATTTCTATTTGTTGGTTACAAGAGTTTTGTAATCAGTTGTTGTTGAGGCTCAGAGTTATTTAGTGAAGTTGGAGTTAAATCCTATAGAGGTACAGGTCATGGTTCTTTTACACCTTTTTGAGCCGGGTGTTTTTCACGTAAAAATCATTGTGTTCTTTACAATCAGTAGGGCACAGATTTTTAACAAGTGGTATCAGAGCGAGGTTGTCTTAAAAAGGGCTAGCACCTAAGACAAAGATCAATATGATGAATTCCGCACCACCTACTGGTCACAGTGAAGGTCAATCCAATATTAGACCTCCACTCTTTGATGGTTCTCACTTCATTTGGTGGAAAGCTAGGATGAAAACATTCATTTAAGGGGAAGACTACGAGTTATGGGACAGGATCACTGATGGTCCTACTATTTTAATGAAGTTAGAAGATGGTGAACATGTCAAGAAGGTAAGAAGTGCGTTTACCCCTGATGACTTAGTGGCATTAGGCTAAGAACATCTTAGTCTGTGGACTAGGACCGGCTGAATACAACAAATTGTCAACCTGGTACTACTAAGCAAATCTGGGATACACTGGTAAATGCACATGAGGGTACCTCTCAGGTAAAAAAATTCAGGATTGCTCTTCTCTTTACTGATACGAAGCTTTTAAGATGAAGGAGAATGAAACCTTGCATGAAATGATGACAAGGCTTACTACCTTGACAAATGAGTTGACTTCTTTGGCAAAAGTCATCACTATTGAAGAACAAATTGAAAAGGCGTTGAGGGTGCTACCAAAATCAAAATAGAATGTTAAAGTGACTGATATTAGGGAGGTAACTAATGATCTCACAGGCATGACACTAGATGAACTAGTAGGAAATCTGATAACTTATGAAATAGAAATTGATGGAACTAAAGAGCTAGCAGCCCTTGAGGATACCTTAGCTCTGAAGGCATCTGGCAGTGATGAAGAAATTGAACTTGATGAAAAATAAGTTGCCTTTATAGCTAAGAACTTCAGCAAATTCTTCAAAAAGAAAAAGGAAACAATTAGCAAGAAATGGTCCAATGACAATCTAAATGGATGCTACAAGTGTGGTAAAACTGATTATCAGATCAGGGATTTTCCTGTCTGGGAAATAGAATGGAGAAAGGAAAGGGCTGAAAAGGAATTGAAAGAAAAAAACAAAAAGAGGGAAGAATATGCAATGGTAGCAGCATGGGGATCTGACTCAGATGATGATGAAGTTGACGAAACAACACTCATGGCTCTTGGAGATTCAGACTTGGAGGAAGAAGATGATACTTCTGAGGTAAGTATACTACTTGAACTTAAAAAAAAGTTGCATTTGTTTTCTAAAACAAAACTTATTTCCTTAATGAGTGCTCTAATTGATGATTTCCAAGAATTAACTTTTGATAGGGATGAGTTATTCAACAATCTTGCAAGTCTCAAGTTTGATTTTATTGATCTAGAAACTTGTAAGAACACTATTGAATAGGAAAACTGCACTCTTAAGGAAAAGGTTAGCAGACTTGATTCATCAAACCTGACCCTCAAATCTGAAATCTTGGAACTGACTCTTTCTGAAAAAGAAAAAAAAAGTCAAAAGCGAGGAATAAGAAAAAATTGAGTCAGAATTGACTAAGATTAAACATGAATACTTTCGTGAAAAAGAAAAGGTCAGTCAATTGAGTCAAGAAGTTTCTAAATTGAAACTTGATCTTAAAAGAGCTAATAGATGGACAATTCTTCAAGAATTGTTCAAAAGTTAGGTCAAAGAACTCACAATGAAAAGGCTGGTTTGAGATTTTATAAAAGTTCTAATGCTATTAAATATCTGTGTTATATTTGTGGTAACCAGGGGCATCCAACCACTGAATGCCTAGTTGCAGCAAAAAGCAATTCAAGAAGCATAAGCCTAGCAAAAAAATCTGATTCCATGTTAGCACACGCTAACAAGAAGGTCAAATCTGGTCAGAGAAACAGGTCACATAATCTGTTGCCTCAATGGGCTAGAAGGAAACTCATACATCATTTTTCTTATAAGAAAGGACCCAAGCTTGTCTGGGTGCCTAAAGTTAACCCCTAATTTATTTTGTAGGTGAGAGTGAAAGGAGGCAAGCAAAATTTGTACATGGATAAAGCTTGCTCAAGGCATAAGACTAGAAGAAAATAAAATTTCTTTCACTCACCACATTTAAAGGGGGAATGAATCATGTGAAAGATGGCCAGATTTGTAGTTCTCGTGTAAGGGGGAAGCAAGGGAGATTTTTTTTAAAAAATAAAAAAGAGGATAACTGTGAAACTGATGAGCATGAACAGGAACATGTTGTACCACCTGGTTCAACTGTTGTGCAGACTGAGGGCATATTGACATGGGGAACAACAAATCAAGAAATTGATGCATCAATAACACCAACACAAGCTGATAATAATTTTGTTGGTAATTCATAAGAATTGGTGTTGTCACAAAAATCTTGAGATATCTTATGGGAATCAATGGCTTGAGACTGTGGTATTCAAATGAAAGTAATTTCACTCTTGAAGGCTATAAAAATGTTAACTATGTGTTAAGTTCAAATGTTGAGGGCTATGGGTTACTTAATTGACTAGAGAAGCGCCATAGGCACTAAGTAGAGTGCATTTTGAAAGAAATAGGTTAGACTTGGGGATAATTAAAATTGCATGAACTCCCCTTAATGATTGACTAGAATAATCATTTTTCTTGTTAATCTTATTAGCTAAAATGTTATTCTATTCAGTCTTGCACATTTAGTTGTGTGTCCCAATTCCAGATTTTTTACTTTTCTAACATAATTTTGTATTAAATTGTGCAGAGGAATAGGTACATGCAAGACATTGTGACCACAAAGTTCTTCTTATCATGTTCTACACTGACATAAGCATAGGCTGTCTAAGTTGAAACAGTTGAGCACACCTGTTCAATTCCACACACTTCATTCTCTTATTGTCTAATAAAGCTAATGAATTTGTTGACCAAACTTTCTTTGATTCTCTCCAAATGGGTGTGCACAAATGTGTTAATCCTACACCAGAAAATCCTTCTACTTTCTCAACCAAAATATCAGTTGTGTACCATGGATTTGCCAAGCTTGATCATCAATCACATGCAACATATGTTTCTGAAGAATGAAAAGGGACATGCTTTTCCTTTTAGTTCCTAACTAGTATATTTACCCGCGCGATGCGCGGATAATCTACGTAGTAATTATAAAATTTTTTGAACGTTGTGTCTTGTTTAAGTATATTGAATAGTAAAAATGTTTACATCCACTAAAATATAAAATTATATTAGATCAAGTAGAATCTATATTTGTATTAAACTATTTAATTAGATACTGATAAAATATAGAATCATGAAATTAAAAGCAATATTACCAAGAGTTGTTTAAACGAATAATTATTATAATGTTATAGACATTGATGAGTCAAAATATTTAATATTGGAAAATAAAAGTGCAAGGTGTATAACATAAATGATTCATTTTAATTAGTTTATAACTTACTTAAGTCTAAATTTTTCCTTAATTTTAATTTAAATTAATAATATATTCATAAGAATTAAATAAATAAAGTTTTTATTTTTGATTATTTATATTGAACAAAATAGCAATAAATTAGAAAAAAAAAAAGTTGTATGTAGGAGAGTGCAATAAATGAATCTATCAAGAAATTGTAATCATAAAAATGTTATTGTTTATTTATTCTAACACATATATACATATTCATTTACTTATTTGTAGATATTTATTTTAATGTCTTATAATTTTTACAAAAATATTAAATTCATTATCAATCTTTTCAAGTTTTTAGATTTTTGAAATTAAAATTCATCATCTATCATTTTGGTTAAAACTAAGATTCAATTTATTATAGATAAGAGAAAATTGTATTATTTATGAAATACTATATTATTGATTAAATGATAACCAAAATGTTAAGAATTAAAAATAGATAAAATAACTTATAATATGATTATTGATTTAGCTTATTAAAAATCTAAAATAATTAAACTTAAAAAAATATTAATAATACTGAAATAATTCAACTGATGCATACTTATAGGTTCATGTAGTTTCAAGCAATATGCTGCCATAATATTAAGTAATAAAATTAACTAAAAATTACATAAATACACAACTTATGTTTCCAATGTTATAAAAAATTCCAACTTTCTAAACGTATTACAAAAATTTCAACATTTACATAGAATACTATGTATATGTCGGCTATGTTATGTATATTAATAGGGAGATAGAGTAAAGTAATTAAAAAAGTGGAAGAGAGTGTAATTATTTTCAAAAGAATTGATATTTATGTTATTTATACTAAAATTAAATACAAATATATTTTGTATTTTTCTTAAATGATTGAGTTTATTAAATAAAATGATGGTCCAAACTAAATAAAAAGATTCAGCCCCATAAATATCAGCCCAAGGTGAAAAATTGAAGACCCAGCCCATTAAATAAAAGCCCATGTTAAAAGAAAATAAAATAAATGGATGTGTGTATCTAGAATAGGAAACAATTGGTATCTTGTCTGAAAGGTCACCTCCCTATTCACCTCCGTGTTTGTTCAATGTTGAAAAAAATGGCAGATTCTCCTTGTTCAATTTAATTTCTGTACCATTTTCAAAGTCAATTTTTCTCCTTATTTAAATACATAGACTCATGTCTCCTCTTCCGATTTTTCTTATTTGTTGCTTTAACTTCAAATTTATGGATTATATTTGTAACATCCTTAATCACATCTGTTAATTGTACCAAAACCCCATTATATTGTCTTCAATCTTAAATTGGTAATATTTTTTATTTTGAAGTGAAAAACTAAGCTTAAATATGCAGTTTTCATTATGAAATCAAAATGGGTCTCTGTATTTTGTTAATTTTGCTCTATTTACAATGACCATTTTCAGTAAAAGTTGTATTCACTAACTCCAGATGGTTATTTATTAGTTGACATTATGTATGCTTTTATCATTTGTAGGTTGTTTGACTAATTTGAAATTGTTTATTATTGGATAGCAGACTAATGATAGACAGATTTCGATCTATGTATTATGTTCCTTATATTGTGGTATTAGCAATATCGGATAAGCCCTCTTCTTCCTTATTTTTTCTATCATTTTTTGATTTGAACATGCAGATGAGATCTGAGCTAGATGCAGCTGAAAATGATCAATATAAGTTGGAATGACATGGTTAAGTTACCAAAAATTTGTGTGTATAAGGATTCTTCGGGTTTGTGTTGTGCTTTTCTATTGTTGTATAGATGAATCTATGGCAAATATTATGTAATTTATATCTAACATGGTGTAATGTGCTGTTATTTGGGGTTGTTTTCTTGTTATTGTTGTGATTGCCATTGTTTTGATTAGCTTGGTAATATCTTCATGTTGATTTATTTTTAAATGTGGATTGATTCTACTTTTGTCACAAATGTTCAATAAGTTAAACTAAATTAAAAACATTTGTTCAGCTATTGTCAGAAGTTTGCCTTGGTTGAGAAAACCTGCACTTTTTGAGGAAACGTAGAAAAATATAGGTATTCAAGCCATTCTTGATAGTTGTCTATGTATTGAAGACGTTTAATACTCTAATAACTATATTTAGTGACAGTATGATTATGGGAGGAATCTACAGTTTGATTTAAAAAAAAAGGTCGTCCAGTTAAGATCAAGTATTTTGCTAAAGTTTAGGGTAGGTTCTTTCTCTTATTTCGTCTGTTGAAGCAGCGACGAAGTTAAGATTTGAAGTCTGTGGGTTCTAAATTTAGGTAATGCTCTACAGGTCATGCTCGTACCGCTCATCTCTTGTGTTGTAGGTTCGCACGCGATCAATTTATATGTTTCTTCTTGATTTTTAAAGCTACTGGGTTCACCCGAACCCCGTATAAAGTTGTAGCTCCCATGGTTGAAGTAATTATATAGTAATAGTTATGAAAAATTTATTATTTTACATGTAGAGGAAGAAGTAGATAAGTTTTGCTTAATGATGCCTAAAAAGGAAATTGATTTTCTACCCAATTGTTGATAGCAAAAACAATAGAAAGAAGAAGTTTTGCACTATTTGCACGCCTCCAAAACTACTATATTCCCCTGGACTTGACATACATTTAGCTGTGAACAAATTATCAAAGTTTTGCACTATTTGATATATTTTGATGTTGCAGTTTGACCAGATCAGGTATCATGAATATTGCACTATTCTCCCATTTGGGCTTTGGTTTATGTGTTTTGTTTTCTTATCCAAATTTAATTTTTTTTTTCTACAGATATGTCTGGGAAATGTTTCTTCGCCGGAAAACTGGTGAAAGGATTTTGTGAAGAGGTCTAATATTTGTGGTTTAATTTGGGCTCATATTAGTAAGTGGGGTTATGTTAAGAAGTTTTTGGTCAAGCAAAGGCTGTACCTTCTACTGTAACTGATTCTTTTCAGTTGTTAGCATTTGCCTGCATTTGCCTGCAGATCGAGGAAAGGTTTTTGGTCAGCTGTCCGTTGAAGTTATCTCCGATTGCCTCAGGTGTTTTTGAGAGGTTTTCTATATTTACCGTACGAAAGCTAATTTGCATCCACCTTAAATTTCTTCTAAATTAGTGCCTCCGATCCTTAGGCGGAAGATCTCAATCAGATTCTCATGGCTTATTTTTCTGAAGGTCTATAATATTTACAACAGTTCTCTCAATTTGTTGATTCCCGTGTCTTCTGAGGTATTGAGACTCGTCTCTCTTATCTGGGAGTCTGACTCGATCTATTTTATGGGCAGAGATCGGGTTGGACTCCCATTTACATTCTGCCTCTCGTCCTTATCCTTGTCTTGCTTTTAGGCCTCGTTCTCATCCTTAAGGGTGATCCACCCTTAGTATGTAAATAGATTCTACTGGTTATGGAATACACATGGATGGAGAAGACATCGCACTGAATACCAGCTGATTTGGCACCGTATTTAGTTCTAGACATAGTAGTAATTCTCTAGTAGTGGACATATTTTAGTGATCTAGAAGAGATCTAGAACAACAGATTGACATAACGACACAACTTCCAATCCCCACATACGATGCTAAACTATTTACCAGAAAAATCATCATTTTGGTTAACAAATTTATACACCTAGTAAATACAGATATCATATAATAACTGCTTAAAATGTGGTTTAGAAGATATTGAATATTTTGGGTACAAAACTTCCTAGAGCATACAAAACTTTTGCTAGCATAATTACAACGATAATAATAAGAAATCCCCCTGCTTAGAGACAGAACTGACATGTTCTCACCAGAAAGGGCATACATATGTTTGCAAGAGGTTTTCCTTCTTTTTCTTTTGTTTGGAAGTCTTTTCTACAAATGCTATTATTTTAAGTATATCTAATTGAAAAATTGATATATTGAACGATGATGGAATTTTTAGATTAAAAAGAAAGGTAATTAATAGGAATATTAACTGCACTCTTTGAAATTTCTTACTAAGCTTGTGCTTAAGCTCTATGCCTTTATCTTAGCGCGTGTTAGATGCTCTTCTTAAGATTCTTCCAAGAAATGGTACACTGTGTATTACTACCACTTGTTGAGCCTATTGACTAATTAAGCAAAATAAAATACAATTTTACACTCTTCATTAGGAAACTCTTTCAAATTTCAACTAATTCCTCCATTTATCTGAATTATGTAAGAATATGCAAAGACAGGGAGGATCTATATAACTGAATTTCAACAATTGATGAGCATGCAACTCAGATGCATGTGTCTCTCAATTAGTGAGCGATGCTAGTGAATCATTTATACGGGAAGATGATGCCACCCAATTCTTGAATGTCATTCATGCTGCAGAGGATGCAGATGTTTATCATGACTCAGTGAAGTATTTGCTGATGGTGAGGCAAAAGACCAAGGAGAATAGCCCAAGGTTGACAGTGAAATCATTTATGCCTATGGTAAGATTGATCGATTGGGTGATGTTGAAGAATTCATTCTGATGCCAAATTTTGCTAATCTGCCAAATGTTGGTGATCACTTGTATGATGCAGCCTTATATGTGGTTATGAAGATCATATTTGCACTATTGAGAATGTAAGGAGATCTTCCATAACAGTTGCACTATTCTCCCATTTTGGGATTTGGTTTATTTGTTTTTTTATCTTATCCCATTATTTTCTTTTGTTGTTCTACGGATATGACTGGGTGATATTTCTTTGCCAGAAAACTGGTTGAAGGATGCTACTCATATTAGTAAGTGGTATTGCGATAAGAAGATTGTGGTGAAGCAAAGACTGAACCTCCTACTGTCACAATTCCTCATTTGAAGGTAATAAAATGAGTTTGGACGAATGTGAATTATCCTATTTTAAGAAATAGGTTTATCAATATCTGTTTTATTGCAGACCATGGTTTCTGATATATCTCCAACATAAATCGCCCCATGTGCTGAAGCTTATAATTTTCATAATATAGTTGAAATAACAGTGCTTCATGTATGTTACAATTGAGCAGCAAGTTCAGAACTTATAATTGGTTAATGCGGAACTTCTGGTGCACCGGTTAGTTCATATTAATGAAATTGTTTATTTCACAAGTGTTCATATTTTCTTTTATCTAAAATCTTATATTAAAGCTTGCTTCCTGTATAATTTTTTTCTATTCATATAGACATACTTAGCTATAATTTGATAGTAAAAGCCTGTTGCCTGCATTATTCTTTTGTATTATATTGACTGTGTGACATCTATATTATGTAATAAATGATTGAAACTTGTGTTTGAAATCATAGATATATATAGAATGTAAATATATATATATTTATTTGTAAATCACAGTGAAATCTTCATGATTTCATTTTATGTTTGTGCAAACATAATTGTTTTCTAGTTTTTTTTTTCCTAAACTTATTGCATCTAGAATAACACCACCCATTATCTAGGTTTAACAATTTAGTTGTAGCAACAATTCAACAATGAGAACATTCCTTTTTAAAGATTGAAAAAATATGTTAGTGTAGGACTATAGTATTAGACAGATATATTTGAAAAAAAATATGGTCTGATAGGACTATTGATGTGTAACAGATTTTGTTGTTGCATTTGGGAATAAATTTGGGCAACTAAAATAGAAAGATAAATTGTAAAAAATTAGAGAGTGAAGAATGATAAAAAAGTGAAAAGTTAAACATTGGATGGAAGAATAATAATTTAAAAAAAGAAGATATTGTGATGATGAAAATGTGACAGCAGGAAGAAGAAAAATCGTAAAAACAGTGTTACAATTTACAAAAATAGTGTACTCACTCCTTAATTTCTAACAACTTAGAAATTGTCTCGACTTGCAAAGTGCCATTTGATAATTTATCCAACACAGAGTTACTTTGTTGTGAGATGGTAAAGAACAACCAAGACTTTTAACTTCAAATGCATTTTTGTGACTATTATGTCGTTGATGAAGTCTGACATTTTTGATAGAGTATGTAGGTATACGTAGATTATGGTAAGGATTAAAACAATTGAAGTTGGTTTCAAAGGTATCTATGGTTATAGAAGTATTTGAAACTTTCTGTAGAATAGCGTAACTCACGTAAGGATATTAAGAGTTGAAGTGTTATGCACAGGAATCAATGATTACATTAGAAGTTGTATTGAATTTATAGATGAAGGGGAAGAAAAATAAGGGCAGTTAACAATAAAGGAAAAGGAGGATTGCAGTTGTGTAATACGTAGGATACAATTGATTACTGGATAAATAAGATTGTGATAAAAGAATTATAATATGCCTTGGTAACCTATTTTTAAATAATATATAGATTGGAGTAACTTGATAAAGATAAAATTTATTAGATGATAATTACTTATAATATTATATACATCTGAAAATTTTAATTTAACTCTATCAATTAGTTTATATTTGCTACGTCAATGTTATGTTAGTTAAATTTATAAGTTTTGAAAAAAAAAAATTAAAAGTAATTTAATAATGAATTACTAACATATGGATTTGTTTGCGATTCAATGCAGATGAATATTATATATG
>NC_061119.1:215106855-215136534 GCF_002878395.1 Capsicum annuum
ATTTGAGTTTTTAATTAGTGAATGTGAATTTCAAGTCAGAGATTTGTGATAAACTGTGTATGTTAACACTTGTAAGTTTTTATTGATAATAGTGTAGTTATGATCATGAAAAAAAAATAGTGCAGTTACATAATCCAAATTCAACATAAATTTTGTTAAATAAAAAAAATAGTATAGGAGGTTTGCATTTTTAAAGTGTAGTATATTAATGTGTAAAGGGGTAACAATTATAACCAACATACAAACTTTCAAACTAAAAATATAAAAATATGAAGTAACTGAAAGCTTGAATTTTAAATTTCAAGAACAACTTCAAAATTGTAAACTAACGGAAACATTGCAAACAGCAACAACTATTTCCTAACTAATTAACTATAGATTACATGTGTCAATATTCAATTCTGCCACTTGGCTAAATGGAGAGGCTTTGTCCTCTCCTTTTAATAATATATAGATTGGTTATTTTTTAGGACTTCTCAGTCCTAGTTTAGGTTTGACTAGATGTTCTTGAACAGATGAATCATGTTGCTCTACCTGTTTCAATAAGGAGGGTTAACACTCATATGCAAAAAATTGAAAAAGAAAAAATCTGAATTAGAAGCTGCGCAAGACAGTCATGAAGTGGAATAAGAGGTCCTTAAGGCTAGGATCATGATTTTGAAACTTGACCTTGATTGATAGAGGGATGAAAATAATGAAGTCATTCGTCAATTGACACAGTTGATATCACCTGTTCCACCTTCCTCATTAGCTCCTCACTATTTGTATCCTTAGCCATGTCCCACTTTTATACTATATTTTTTTTAATGCTCAATTATTTTGATTTGTTAAGTACTAGCTTAGGTTTAATGTGGAACATGCTCTGGCAGTTTAATGGAATGGTTATCTTTGCTTAATTGACTTATATTTTTTCTCTCTTTAATACATTACTATGTTGGCTAAAGTCTTTGTCTGATTGTTTTGGTGATAACCCTAGTGCCATGAATAGCATAACAAATCACTTTGGCTAGAATATTATTGCATTGAAATGATTTTTCGATGATGCCAAAAAGGGGAAGATAAGAGGGTTGTGCAATGTTTATAACCCATTGACTAACTTGTTTCATTCTAGAGTTTTATATTTAGTGCCTATAGGTGAAGATGTTTGAATGCACAAAGACAAGAGGTTTGTCATCATCAAAAAGGGGGAATTTGTTGGGTACGACGTAGTTTTGATAATTGACAATCTGACAACGTGATATGAAATATGTTAGTCAACCTGGTTCACAAACACACTGTCTCATGTAGATGAAATTTGTGGAAAAATCATCGATGATTAAAGACAAGGGTGGAAGAAATCAAGAACCAGATGAGTGGTTAATTCTGATAAATTCAAGGAAATAAATGTGCAAATTTGAAGAAGTTGAATTTGATTCAAACATTTGATGATAAGGAAAATCAAGTTGAGTTGAAAAAGAAGTCCTATGGAAAGAAGAAGTTTTACTTCTGAGCATATCCTGAAGAGTCCTATGTGTAGAAAGAGAAAGATTCTGCAGATTGAAGACGTCTACACAAGATAGCAAACATATAAATTGAAGGACTCTTTGTTAGATCAATGAAGTTTTTGATGATTGACGCATGAATGGACCATGTTACTTGACCTGGTCCAAGCATAGGAAGACAGTTTTCAGGTTTTACTGATAGATGCAGATAAAGATTGTTGAAAGTTAGCAACGAATGAGCAAGCATAATTCTAATATACTCAAGCTACTGATCACGTGAGAGATTGAAAAAGTTGTGGTTGAGTAAAATACTTGAAGATAAGTTAATTTAAAGAGTTGAAGTTTGACTACAACACTAAAGAGACAAGAGTTGGAATTTAATAAAGAGTCTCACTTGAAAAAGAACTCTATGTAATGAGAGTTCTGATTGAAGGAGGAGTTTGAAATAAAGAATAACTCTTTGGAGAGCTGTGTTTAAATAGAATATGCATCATTCAGAGTAACTCACGCACTTACAAAGCAGAAAAGCACAATCGACAGATTGACTTCATGATGTGCTACTCAATCACTGAAGAAACACATTGAAGAACCTGGTCCTAAGTATAGAATCCAGCTAAGAGTTTTAGCGTTGATTTTTAGAGTTGTTCATTGTGTTTGAACTATTGATGTAATATTAGTTTCAGTATGTTATAAACTGAATTAGGAGTTAGTCTTTGAGTTGGAGAAAACCCAGAGACTTTGGGAACACATACCTTGGGAGGTGTGTATAGTTAGGAATTAGAGTTTATAATTCCTAGTTGTTGAGTCAAACGAATTAGAGTTCACAATTCCTAGTTGTTGAGTTATAGGGATTAAAGTTTATAATTCCTATTTGTTGGTTACAAGAGTTTTGTAATCAGTCGTTGTTGAGGCTTATAGTTATTTAGTGAAGTTGGAGTTAAATCCTGTAGAGGTACAGGTCGTGGTTTTTTAGACCTTTTTGGGCTGGGTGTTTTCATGTAAAAATCATTGTGTTCTTTACTTTTTGTTTTACTGCTTCTTTGGAGCACGTCAGTTAAGCAATAGTTAGACGAAAATAAGATAATCAATAGGGCACGGATTTTTAACACAGACACAGACAAGTAGTGGGAACAACTGAAAGTGCTGTTAACGACATTTACGAGCACATCAAAAGGAAATGATCAAATCCGTCTCTAAATGTTTGTGAGTTGTGAATTTTGTGTTCCTTTCCTACAGCTAAAGCGCGGGAGTTGTGTTTGATTCAGACTGACATTAGTTAAGGAGAGTTCATTCTGTTTAAACTTTAAATTTACTGTTAGATTTGTGACCCGAATTTTGTTGATCTGACCCAGAAAGTTTCGCGGTGCAACCCATGTTTGTGATTTTCAATCGGGTATGGACCTTTATGTTTTTGGGCTTAGGACTTATTTGTATGCACGTATTATATAAGTGCAATTAGTGGGTGATTTTGATTATTCAGAAATTACGTCGCTCCACATTGTACTCCTCTCCTTTCATAGTGAAACCTCCTTTGTCTCTACCCGTGGTTTTTCCCGCAAGGGTTTTCACGTAAAACTATGTGTACCTGTTTTCTTTCTACTTGTGGTTTACTTTATTTTTACCCGATTTATAACATTTACCATTATTCTGTGGCTTCCAAGGAGATGCAATTTCTTTACTTTTTTAAACTTCGTGCCAAGTTAAAATTAGAGAATCAAATAAAAAAGAAAGGAGTTTAAATTTAGTATATTTGTAACCTTTGTCTCCATTATTGAAGTTGATGAACATTATTTTAAGAGAAGGACAAAGGTGGATTAAAGATTTAAATTTGACGGTTCAAAATATAATAGTGCTTTCTCTTTGACCAAGACAAAAAATGCAGCCTATTTGGAAAGATGTAGGACCATTTATGTTCAGCATTAGATATCAGGGACCTAAGTGAACCTACTATTTAATGTTAAGGGACTGTTTGGGATGATAAATTTTGCAGATATCATTTCAGCCACTCGTTCTTTACACATTTGTTTTATTGTTACTCATAATATTGTCATTTCTTCTATCCTTTTCTCAAATATTTCTTGCAGTGAATTTGAAGCTGTCTGGTCTGCCATTGACAGGTTAGTATCCCTTAATTAATCTCTCATTTGATTAAAGTTTGAGAAAAACAACACTTTTAGTGTCTTATTAATGTATAATTTAGCTCTTTGTACTATGTATATAATTATGTTGCTCGAACTCCTCAAAAATAACGTTGATTACGTGTTGTATCCTTCAAAAGTTGTGCATTTTTTTAAGGATCTGACACGGGTGTGCCAACTTTTTAAAAGAGTTCCAGGAACGTAGAAAACCACTACCTAAGTAAGCAAAGCGGAGTTTTGAACCACAATCTATTTTGCTTACTGAGAGTTAAATTATTTTTACACGTTAAATGAGCTAAAGCTACTGAGTTGTTAATTTTCTGCTCAATGCCTTTCAATATTAAGAGTCTTGCCATTAAATAGAAAATATTCAATGATTACGTACCTAAAGATCTGTCTTCTTATCCCTAAAGATCAGCTTTTCTATCCCTCTAAATCTGCTATTCTATCACACAAAATTTGCTCTACTAAAGCCACTATTATTCTTTTTAATTACTAAATCAAATCTATGTAATTACACTAATATACAACAATATATTGTTACATTAATATATACAATATTTACATCATGCTAACAACTGTTACCCTGTGCTAGCTATGATTAAGGCAAATACATTACCTGATCTTAGTTAGTTTATGCGTGCCTTTTTAGCAAATCTGCATATCTAGTTATTTTTAATACCACTGACAACCTGCATCTTTCAGGTCATAGCCCCAAAGAAAAGAAACGAGAATACAGTAGATATGGCTCATGCAAGTGTGGCTTCTCTTATGAGAACAATAGAATCACTATTGACATCCAATTCGCCGATGCAATCTCTAATCTGTGATCACAGAGAAGAACTTTGCGCTCTTCATGAAAAAGTTAATTACCTGGAAGTATTTGTCAAGAACTTTGAGAAAAACAATGTTTCTGGAGAAATGACGGATTTTGAAGTAGAGGTAAAAGAAGTTGCACATGCTGTTGAATACACAATTCAACTGAGACTAACAGAAACTGTACTGGGAGAAAATAAAAGCATCATAGGAATCATTGGCTCAAGATTTTTCAAAGGAATCTTGAATATATGGACACGCCGAAAGTTTCGTAAAAACCTTCAACAATTAGAAAAGGACATTGATCATGTCTGGAAAGAGTCAACAAAGATTCAAGATAAAGGCAAAGAAGTATCAAAGGAATCATTTGTTCATGATTTTTCAAGTTCAACAAACGATATTCTGAATGTTAACAATAATATGGTTGGACGTGATGATCAAAAGGAACACTTATTAGAAGATCTGACTATAAGCAACACTGGTGAACCCAAAGTCATCCCGATTGTTGGAATGGGAGGCATAGGTAAAACAACCTTAGCAAAAGAAGTTTACAATAATAAATCAGTTCTACACCGTTTTGATGTTCGTGCCTGGGCTACTGTATCTCAACAGCACAACATAAAGGAAATTTTGTTGAGCCTTCTGCAATCAACGATCAAAATGGATGACACGGTTAGGACGAAAGGTGAAGCAGAGCTAGCAGACATGCTGCAGAAAAGTTTAAAGAGAAAGAGGTACTTAATTGTCTTGGATGATATCTGGAGTTGTGAAGTGTGGGATGGTGTGAGACGATGCTTTCCAACTGAATACAATGCGGGGATTCGAATACTGTTGACTACCCGTAACAACGAAGTAGCTCGTTATGCTGCTATAGAGAATCTTTCTATTCAGATGAACTTCATGGATCAAGATGAGAGTTGGAGTCTTTTCAAAAGTGCAGCATTTTCAAATGAAGCATTGTCATCTGAGTTCGAGACCATTGGGAAGAAAATCGCAGAGAAATGTCATGGGTTACCACTAACTATTGTCGTGGTTGCTGGACTTCTCAAGTCTAAAAGGGCAATAGAAGGTTGGGGAAGTGTTGCCAAAGATGTCACGTCATTCATAACAAATGATCCTGATGAACAATGTTCACATGTGCTTGGGTTGAGTTACAATCACTTGACTAGCAATCTAAAAACATGTCTTCTGCATTTCGGAGTTTTTCCAGAAGACGGTGAGATACCAGCGAAGAAATTGAAGAGAACATGGATGGCTGAGGGGTTCCTGCAGTTGGAAAATGATTTGGAAGGAGAGGCTGAGAAGTGTTTGCAAGAGCTTGTCGATAGATGTCTAGTCCTCGTCTGCAAGAAAAGTCTAGATGGAACAAAAATTAGATCATGTAAGGTTCATGATCTAATATATGACCTATGCGTGAGAGAAATTCAAAGGGAAAACATTTTAATCATGAACGACATTGTGCTTGACGTATTAGATTCAGGATGTCTATATACCAGTATGCAAAAAATGCAGCCTTTTAAACGTGTGACTGGTGATGAAATTAATGATTGTTGTCGCTATGGTCTTTATAGGGCTCTTCTTACCCCTGTACATCGTCAGTTGAGAGATCATGACAACAACGATCTTTTTAAACGAACCCGTTCTATTTTCTCTTTTCATCTTAGGGATTCAGATTTTATTCTCAAATCACAGCTTATTCATTTCAAATTACTCAAAGTCTTGGAGTTGAGACACAGAGAGATTGATAATTTCCCTCTAGAGATACTAAGCCTCATCTGGTTGAGGTACCTATCATTGCTCTGCAGTGAGGATTTAGACATACCTCCAGAAATTTGTAGGTTATGGAATCTGCAAACATTCATTGTTCAATGGCGTCGACCAGTTGTAATAACTTTTCCTGAGGAAATTTGGGGACTAATGCAATTAAGGCATCTTAAATTGCGCAGATTTTATTTACCAGATTGCCCAAGTGGATCTGTTGACAAGGGAAGACATTTGGATTTTTCAAACTTACAAACTATTTCTTACTTGTCTCCATATTGTTGCACGAAGGAGGTTATTATGGGGATTCAGAATGTCAAAGAATTGGGAATCAGTGGTGGAGATGAGATTGACTCTAATAGTATTCGGTACTCTGGGCTTCTCAACAATCTTGTCCATCTGCAGCAACTTGAAACATTGAGTTTTATATATTGCTTTCACCTTTTGCCAGCAAGTGCAAAAGCTTTTCCAGCAACGCTCAAGAAGCTGAAGTTGGAAAGAACTTGGCTAAGTTGGTCGTACTTGGACATCATAGCTGAATTGCCTAACCTTGAGGTGCTGAAGCTGATGGATGACGCTTGTCGTGGAAGAGAATGGCATCCAAATATTAGGGGATTTACTCGATTGAAGGTTTTGTTAATTAAAAATAATTATCTCAAGTTCTGGGAAGCCACAAATGACAATTTTCCTGGCCTTGAGCGTCTCGTGCTTAAACTATGCATACATTTGAAAGAGATACCCATTGAGTTTGCAGAAATCCACACACTACAGCTGATTCAGTTAACAAAGTGTCTTCCCGAACTTGGGGAATCTGCAGAACGAATTCAAAAAGAACAAGAAGACCTCGGAAACGACCCCGTGGATGTTCGTATATCCGATCCATGTAAGTATATATTTATCAGGGTTACACTTTTCTCATTTCCTCAAGTCAAGTCATACACAAAAGTTATTTAGTTGTGCCCCATATTCTTTCACAGAAATAACGTCGACAAAATTTAGTTAGAACTCTACTTAAAATGTAAGAGTAATTAACAAGAATATCCCTTATATTTGAGGATAGTTCAAAATGGCCCCTTAAATATATTTTTGAGCAGTTCTATTACTTTAGTTTAAGCTTGTTAAATGTGAGAACATTTGGTCTAGTTGTTAAATCTTACGAAAGTGTGCAAAAAGAAAAATTAATAGGAACTCACATTTCAAGGTGTTATCTTTGCATTTTTATTGGTGTAGCTAGTAGCTTAAACTTGTTTTCCCCTTCTAATATTATTTTGTTTAATTAATTTTAGAAAATGTTTTATTAGTTTCTACCGTTTTACTTATTCTATTCACTATTACTGTTAAATTACAATAAAAATAATAATGAAAAATGAAGAGTAAGTCTTTGCTCTCTCTGTTGTCATTGCACGAATTTTAAGGCATCGATTGTAATTGTATAAATAAAACAAACAAACAAAAAACAAACCCAGTGTATTCCCACCTAGTGGGGTCTGGGGGGTAAGATGTACGCAGTCCATACCTCTACCTCTAAAGAAGTAGAAAGGCTGTTTCCGATAGACCCTCGACTCAAGGCACGAGATACCACACAAACACATAGTAAAGCACAGAAGCAAATTACATAACATAAATACGGCACCCATAAGTAATATAAAACAGAGGAAAGCAGAGGGAAGCACACAGATTCGTAATAAAACATGGAACACGGAACACGGAATCATAACAGGAATAAAACCCCCACCAAGTAATTCCCTACACTAGCGACCCAAACTAGCCCTAGTCCTCTGCCCTAATTCGCGTCCTCCAGACCTTCCTATCTAGGGTCATGTCCTCGGTGAGCTGTAACTGCTCCATGTCCCGCCTAATCACCTCACCCCAGTACTTCTTCGGCCTATCCCTACCCCGCCTAAAACCATTCAACGCTAGCCTCTCACACCTAAGGACCGGGGCATCCATGCCCCTCCTCTTCACGTGTCCGAACCATCTCAGTCGGGCTTCCCACAAGTCCTTTTATATAAACATCGCTCGATGTGTCAGTACAACGCATCCAAGACTTGTCCATTTTCAATGAGGTTTACTTGGAATCAATTCTTGTATGAAATAATTAAAATATCAAGAAGTACAAACGATCCATAATTTAGAGTCGGTGGATTCAACATGTTTGTCAAACTTTTATATGATTCTCATATGTCCGTGTCTGCTCACATGAAGTTAGAGTTGAAAGATGTGAGTTCGGTTGAACACGCTCTATATCTGCTTTTGAATAATGTGACTCATCGAACTTCTACTGACCCTTTATGTTTCTTTCAAGGGAGGGAGTGGTTTTGATTCAGAAGGATATCACTAAAGAAGATCAAGAGCCGAGCGATTGAACTCTCGGGACAGATTTTATTTGCCAGATTGCCCAAGTGGATCTGTTGACAAAGAAAGGCACTTGGATTTTTCAAACTTACAAACTATTTCATACTTGTCTCCACGTTGTTGCACGAAGGAGGTTATTTTGGGGATTCAGAATGTTAAAAAATTAGAAATCAGTGAAACCGGGGATTTTGTCATCCCAAGGTCAACTTATTGGAGTTGTCATCCCATTTCTTTAAACTCGGAACTCTTTTTTTCATATATACAACTTATTTTGTGCAACGTGATAGCAGACACAATTTCTCTTTTCAATCTCCATTAAAGGTATTGCAATTTTCTTTACGCTTCATCAATGAGTTATGCTTGAGAGAAGCAGAAACCCAAAACTTTTTGTTTATCAGAAATGATAAAACAGAAACCGCTCCTCTTGTGGGCTGTCGATTGACTATCACCTTCTCTCAGTACTAATTCCAATTTAGAGCTTGGTCATTTGAATTTAATTAGAGTCTTGGACTTGAGCTCGATGTACTTCTCGGATTTTCCGCTGCAGATACTTTCTCTCTTTTTGTTGAGGTACCTATCCTTTTCGACTCACTTCTTTTGGCATACCTCGAGCCACAATGGCGGAACTAGAACATCTACTAAGGGGGTTCAAAAGCGAAAAAAGTAAGCACACGAACTAGCCGAAGGGGGTTCAACATCACCTATATATGCATAAAAAATAATTTTAACCATGTATAAATATTATGATTTTCCATCGAAGGGGGTTCCCCCTAACCACAAGGTGGCACCGCCACGGCTCGAGGAATTCGCAAACTATTGAATCTACAAACTTTCAGTGTTCAAGGGTCAGTTCACTCATTTATAAATTTTCCAGAACTAACTTGGGAAATAAAGCAACTGAGACACCTGAAACTCAGAAGCTTTTATGTCATGACCCGAACTAGGGCCTGACCGTGATGGACATCTCGAACCATGAAGGCCCGGAACGCCCTTCTCTATCTGGTAGTGATGCATAACATTCATATAATAAAAAAAGATGCGGAAACATAATCTGCTACGGAAACACGGTCAGTTCTGAATTCAACATAAGTATTGAAATGGTAAATCAACTAAATCTAGATAACATTTGACTCAGTCTGCGAAATCTCTACTACATGATTTCTAACACAATCTGAAAATTGGGACAAGGCCCCAAACACAATCTAAAAATTGGGACAAGGCCCCAAGTAGACCAAAAACCATGACAAATAATAGTCATCTGAAAGAAATCAGGCCTTCTGGAGTAAAGAAGTGTAACGCCCCGAAAAATGGGTCCCGGAGCGTCACACGATGCTTGAGGCTACGAGTAGCCCCAAGCTAACCCTTTGAGCCATTTTCATTCAGTTCAACACAAATCAACGGGGTTTCCATAAATAACCCTCAAATATCAACAGAGTAATCATCATCCAAGAATAATAGAATTTCAGAAAGATAACAAAATACGACTTATTAGCCAACTCCCAACATCTATACTAGTCTGACAAGCCTCTAAGAAAATCAATAAAACCAGCGAGCCATTGAGACATGCCCTAACTGACTCATACTCAGTTATCAAATGTAAAAAATTCTGTGAAACCAACATCAGACATCATGTCCTCGGAACATGAGGACTCACCACAACAGAGGATGTCGAACAGCGTACCCGAAGAATCACTGTCGAACCTGGAACTGAGCACCTGAACCTACATTCCGAGAAAATGCAGCCCACATCCGAAGATGTGGGTCAGTACCATGGAAAGGAACCGAGTATATGGGGGTGTATGCAGTTGTATAAATATCATCATCATAAATATTTATAAGAAATATGCAGGATGTATGAAAGACTCACATAGCTCGAAGAAAATCATCATAATCATGAGAGGATGAAATGAGTACAATAACACATGTGAGTCATCATATAATTTGTCAATCACTTTCAGTTCATCAAGAATATCAATTCTCATAATGTAAATATCATTTAAATCTTTCGAAAGAATAACTTTCACAATTCCACTTTCAAATCACTTCACCATTCACCATAGACGCAAGGAAACACACACACACTGGGAGATACTATAACCAACATAAATCATGTGAGCTACATGGAGTCCAACGTACAACCCACGTTGGGGAGAGCCGTCCTATCCTTGCCATCGGAGTAGGATTATCGATATCAAATCCACACAAACTAGTGGTCACTATATAAATCAACCTCAGGCTCACTCCTACGGGGGCACGTAGTTCTAGAAAAGTAAGGTCACTTTATACCTCCCACTCGGTGCTAAAGATTTCTCCCGGACTTAGCTCAGATCATTTCAAAGAAATTCCACAACAAAATAATTTCAGTAATATATAAATATACATCGGGAGCCATCATGCTTCCTATCTATCAAAATCAACCACTTTGTGGATTTCCTTCGCACTTGAGTTCAAAACAACTCCATTAAGACAAAAGGTCAAATCATTCAAAATATCTCAAATAGTCAATATCAACGTGCTTATAACACACACTTTCTAAAAAAAAAACACAATTTCCAATGGGGATTCACGACCCAAATATCAAAATCATGATAAATATCGTTCAAGATTCATGATTTATATCTCCACACATGTAAATTCATCTTTCAAAATTATAAACATCAAAATTTCATAATAATCATCATTAGATATGGGTTCATGCTTCAAATTCGTAAAAATCAAATAAAAATCATGTCTTTGTAAAGAAAATTACTTTTGGGCACAAGAACGAAAGAGAGTTCTTGTTGAAAAACCCCACATACCTTGAATGATGAACTTTAGATCGATACTCGTTTTTGAGATGTTAATCGTGCCTTTGAATGATGGTTCTTGGAGTTCTTGAACTAGGAACTTGGAATCTTGAATAAATTTGCAGAATTAATGGTGAACTTTGGAGGTTCTTGAAGTTGGATGTAGGAGCTTAGGGTTTTCTTTTTGAGGGAATTTGATGAAATATAACATATAATGCTTCTAATAGTCTTTAATATAGGGTTTGGACGGATTTTGGGTGAGGGGGAATGACCAAAACGCCCCTAAAAATTAAATAATTCTCGAATCTGTCCTTTGGTGGACTGTTTGGATAGTCTGAAGTAGATCAACCATAACGTTTTACTCCGATATTCAAATTGGATGAAACCAATTTCATTAGAAAGAGGACTCTCATATATTTCCGTTGATATATAGTATCTCACCCAGATCATTGTATACGAGGAGTTATTATTGTTTGAAGTTGACCCAAAAATTTGCTTTTGATAGGCTGAAGTAGATCGACCATAACTCTTTTCTCCGATAGACAAATTGGATGAAATCAATTTCATTGGAAAGAGGACTCACAGAGATTTTTGTTGATATATAGTAGATCACCCAGATCATTATGTACAAGGAGTTATGATCGTTTGAAGTTGGAGCAAAAATACACCAGGCCTCAGTACTTTTTCCTTCATGTTTTACTGTTCTCTACTATTCATGGTTCGATCGGAATGTTCATAACTCGTCGCTCGGGTGTACGTTTTGGATGATCCACATATCGTTGGAAACCTTATTTGATAATCTACGCAATGGTGGTTCCTAATCTAAGACATTCCACATGGAAAATTTATAATTCATTCTAGAAGATAGAACCCAACACGTTTACGCACAAAATTTCAACGAATAATTTCCTGGGGTATTACAAGAAGGCTCACCAACTGAACACTGCAACTCTATCTGATAAAAGCTACTGCTTTTATGGACCCCTAGATTGAGCCTCATAACTTGGAGGGAGGAGGAGGGGTCAATACAGATGTACTGGTACGCAGAGCAAATCCAAAATAACTATTTATATTCAATATATATGAGAGCATTGTAAAACAGTTCACAAACGTATAATATAGTAAGAAATCACATGGGAATTTTAAAAGACTTTGTAGAAATCATCACGACTCTGAGAAATCTGTATTAATTCTGCGTTAGGTGGTACACCCTACAACTCTGAAAAATTCCATGGGCTATATGGAAACTACCATTAACTCGACAGCGAAGCCCCCAATGCAAGTGTGCCGCAAGGGTCGGAGTCTCTGAATCTACTACACCACACAGCCGTCGCCAGTGTACATTAATAATCTACCCATATCGGCAAATACGGTTTTAGGCTAAGAGTTGCTTGAGCTCATTCCTTCTTCTGGTAACCACCTAACCCTATTTAAGCCCCTTTTTAAAACTCTATCAAAACATGCAGTTTCTGAAAACATGCTCTGAAAATATACTCAGAAAACATGCTCCGAAAACATACTCTAAAAACATGCTCTGAAAACATACTCTGAAAATATGCTCTGAAAACATACTCTGAAAGCATAATCTATTATGGCATAAATACATATGGTATCGTCATACCATTGACTTGCAAGTCACATCTCTGAGCCATATTTAGTCTGTTATAAATCTTTGTTTTCAAAACACAAGTTTTGGGACCACCATTGCAATAATTCAATTCAAAGATACTCTTTCTCAAACCTCATGTAAACACATGCAAGGGACTCATTCTTTGTCAAGCATTTCAATAGTACAAGGTGGTCTTGTCAAAGTTCTCAATTCACATGCAATTCTTTCTTTCAAACACAAGAATAGATTTATATCAAGAAACACCCTCTCAACAAATTTCAAATCATAATCAAATGCTATAATATTGCGAAGGCATCTTCTAAATCACAAAACCATAATCTTTAATTCAATACAAGAGAAGGAGTTCATAATTTATGCTCTCAAACAATCTTAAATCTCAAATTCCATACATATATATATACATCTAAATCAATTTAAGGGATAAGACCACAAGTTCAAAACAATAGTAACATTAAAACATTCGAAATATGTAATTTAGATCATAGATTCGAAAACCCCTTTGAAATTCATGCATAAAAGTCTTTAAGTCATGCTTTAATGGTTTTAAGCCCATGTAGTTTTTAGGATAAACCCCACGTAGCTCTATTTTGGAAATTAATGGATGATTCTTGAAGCTTACGGATTTAGGATTCCAAATCTCT
Source organism: Capsicum annuum (assembly GCF_002878395.1). Lineage (NCBI taxonomy): Eukaryota > Viridiplantae > Streptophyta > Magnoliopsida > Solanales > Solanaceae > Capsicum > Capsicum annuum. Next base: position 215,120,464 of record NC_061119.1, read on the forward strand.
AATTATCTTCTAAAACCCATGGTTTAATCTTGAGTTATCTTGATCTTTGGGTTGAAACTCTAAGGAGTGTTCTTGAAGAAAATTGAGAGAAATATGAGTAATGTGGTGTTTTAGGGTTGTAATCCCGTGCTTAAACTGATAAGGGAGTGGAAAATACCCAATATGCCCTTAATGAGACGGAGTTTAAATGCTGAAAATTCTAGACGTGCAGCAGCCCATGCGTTGCATGCTATATCCCACCGCACTGGAGCATGCGACGCATGCTATATCGCATGCTGCCACTATGAGTTGGACCATGCGACGCATGCATATAGCATGATGCCACTGTTTTGGTTATCCAAACATGCCCTAAACGATGTCCAAAATTCCAAAACTCACCCAATATGCACTATTAACTTTTCCGATCATGAATCAACAAGATAATCTAAAATCAAAGGTCGAGAAAGTCGAAAATAAATTCCCCGAAGTTTAAGAGCTAAAAATGAGACTAAGTCTGTTGACACTTAGAATATTTTCAAGTTTCCAACTCTATAAGCATGCTACTAGGTGATAACATATGGAGGATTTCTTGCGGGGGTGTTACAACTACGGTTCGATTTCTAGTTCGAAAATGCGGGGTGTTACATTATTTCCCCCTTGGGATCATTCGTCCCCGAATGATGGGTAGGAACTTGTTGAAGCTTAAAAGTATGGTATAACGTGGACATTATGTGTCCTCTAAGAAAGATATTTTCTATTTGAAATATTTAAACTTCTATCATGAAACTGAATTCTGAGCTGACTTGACTTTACTTGCTTCAAGAAGCTGATTCACGCTGAGAGTTTAGGATTCTCTTGAAGAATTCATGATCCATTTTATACATATTGAATTGAGAAGTGATAACTTATGAAAGTATGAATCATGAGACAACCAGACTTAGATCGTACTAAGGTATTGCACTGTCTGAGCTAAAATACTTAGAAATTTTGAGATTATGCGCTGATTTTTTATGCACCGAGCCATGACCAAATAGCTGAATCTGAAACATGATGCTTGGAATGAGCTGAATTCATAATTTACAAGGATAGAATAGATTATATCCTGGGATGGTCCTATGCACGAGACTTCGGATAGTAGGACTGTGTGAAAAGGTGGAAAACCACAGTAACTGATTAGCCAAACTATCAAACTGAATTGGAGTATTTCTTCAACACCTTTTTAAAGAAGTTCTAGTAGCCTTAGGAAGCAAGGGATCTTGGGCATGAGTTACACAAGACATCCAACTAGGGAATCACAACAATGACATTACTCTTTAACCCAGAATATAGACATATAACTCATAAACTAGGATAGAATTGCCACACCTTAAGCAAAGCAGCTTCTTACTTTTAGGTTAGCCACACTTCTAAAATACTCTCTGAACTATACTTTTCTCCTTAAATATCATGCTCATTGATTCCACTTATTTTTCTCACATGGATGCTGATATCTCCATCTACTAATGTCTAAACTGAACTAAATCCCCTCACTATCTTCAAGCCTAACTCAAACCATAAGACGCACCACATAATACTATAGTACTAGTCTGAATCATAAATTCAATATACCCTGCATTTCACAACTCCTCATCTCATGCATAATTCTTATTTCCACTCCCACAATTACCTTCAACTTCAGATTAGACATTCACAAACACTCAAAGCATCCATCCGTATGTATACAAACATGACATTCAAGCCTATATTCTTACCCACATATGCTCTTCTAAACAAAACTCGTAAAGCACCTTCCTCATATTCTCTAATACTTCTATCCATAATAACTTCCCTGCACTATTCAGATGATATACCTAAAATATTCTCAACTAACCAAGCCATACATGAAACTTCACCTCAATTTTTACTTGGACTCAATCTTACTCCACAATTACTGCCTTAGCTCAAATAAGAATACAACCATCTTTCATCAACAATAAATGTTTACTCTCTCCCATCTAGATAATTGTTCATCATCACTATCTCGACCTAAGGTAAAGGTCACTAAAAAGTTGGGATAGCGGGATCCGGAACATGGGGGAGTACCAAGCATAACTTGATACCCTTATGAGGTGTGAGGAATAGAGCACTCACGGAATGGACTCATTAAAGAGATCTAATCTGAGGACATACCTGATAAAAAAATCTGATTTACAAGAGTCATGGACTGCTTGACCTGAAATTTGGAATTCATAACTTACGGAAAGTGATTCTGACTGTTGCACCAAATGGGAACTCATCATACTAGGAGCTAGGAGAGTAAATGACTATACACGCTGGTATAAATTGAAATTACTTTATTCTAGAGTCTGGGATATACAATACACATAAAACTAAACTTACTCTGAAAGACGGTATCTTTATGTATAACCCCCAATACTAATATCTCCTTCTAAGATTCAACCCTTAGGCTTATATAGCCCCAAAAGTCATCATATAACAACTTAAATATTCATCAACTTAGATTATAACACTAAACATGGATATTATCAACCTCTAACACATCCCATTTCTTCCGTCATAGTCTACTGGTATCGTATCTCAAAACTTATCTCTCTCCTCTAAACCATGAGAATCAAAATCATACTTAAAAAGGCTCAACATCCTTAATCATAACTCCATAACTTAGATATCACGAACATCACGTATTATTTAACTAGTCTTTCTCCACCTAGAAACTCAACGGTACTACTAATCCACACAGTATGCAATGATCCTAAAAAATAATACAACCCCATAGCACCTTGGGCGTACTTCTACATCATACTTACAACCCCAGATTTGATTTCGAATCAAATAAACTTAAGCTCTTGTATACACTGTTCAAGCCTACTAGGTCATTTTCACACAACTAACATCTACCACATTATTCATTATACCCACCTTGATCACCATCACCATTCCAACTTAGTGTCTAGTTCTAGCTACGAAGAACCATAACTTCACACAATATTCTTACATGCCAAACATCTGAAAACATTAATCCACCAAAACTTCATAACAGTAAGGATCAATCACAATCCTATGATCTATCTTATTTAAAACCCATTAACACATTCTCCTTCTACCCAACATTTCTATCTACCCTTTATACAGCTAAAATTAGGGCAAAGCTCTATAAGTTTCAATTAAACACCTTTTTACAATCTCAAGGTAATCTAATTCAACAATACTCTTCCACCAAGTACCTTCATCAATAAACCATACCTTCCTTGCTCACGAAAAACACCCTCAACAACTCTTTTCATACTTCAAGCAAACAACAATTCACCTTAACTAATAACTCATTCTCTACCTTCTACTAAAATAACACACAGGGACGTATTACTCCATTGCTAACTCACCCTTATCCAAAAAGATTCGGCTATACATAAATTCAATAAATTGCCCTTACCACTTTTCTTGCTCTTCCGCCTCTAAACCCCCAGTTCCAACTAACACAAGAACAACAAGATGAACAACAAGTTGCTAGTGAATCAAAATAGGCCTCACACGGCTTTACTAGACTTTGATTCTTTTTTTTTTTTTTCAAAAACACCATGATAACAAGATTGCATATTATAAGAGATAGAAGATTGACACATGATGTTCAATGATCTAAGAATATACATCTTACTCTGTATAAATAAAAATCTGAGTCAAAAATCTCCCCCACAGACTACCATACAATCCACACATGGTACTAGCTACCACATTAGTCTACCACCATAGAGAGATAAATCATCCTCAAACATCGATTATTTAATTAAAATATTTATTTACACAAAAAGTTGCCCTCACTCTGACTTCTAACTCTATGAATTTATATCACCAGCTTCTTGGTCTAATCTCACTACCAATTGGTTATGACACCGACACTTTAACTTATACTACTATTCGGGTGAAAATACAGTTCCAACATTCTTCTACACATTATTCTGTCATGACCCGAACTAGGGCCTGGCCGTGACGGGCATCCCAAACCATGAAGGCCCGGAACACCCTTCTCTATTTGGTAATCATGCGTAACATTCAAATAAATAAAGAAGATTGAAGAAAGATAATCTGCTACGGAAACATGGTTGAATCTGGATTCAACATAAGCATGGAAATTGAAATTTAATGACATCTAAATAATATCTGACTCAGTCTGCGAAATGTCTACTACATGAAAATCTGACACTGTCTAAAAACTAGAACAAGGCCCCCAGTAGACCAAAATGGCGATAAGTAACAATATATGCAAGAGACAGGCCTCCTGGAACAGATAAGGCTCACCACTGCACAATTTGATCAGCTGTCTGAATTATCTAAGGCTTATCTGAACCCCTAGACTGAGCCTCAGAACCTGGGAAGAAGGGGGGTCAATACAATTGTACTGGTACGCAGGGAAAATCCAAAAATTACAATTTATGTTCAACATATATAAGAGAAATGTAAAATAGTTCACAACCATATAATATAGTAAGAAATCACATGGGCATTTTAAAAGACTCTGTAGAAATCATCATGACTCTGAGAAATCTGTATTACATCTGCGTTAGGTGGTGTACCATATAATTCTGAAAATTCCATAGGATATATGGAAACTGCCATTAAATCGACAACAAATCCCCCAACCCAAGTGTGCCGCAAGGGTCGGAGTCTCTAAATCTACTACGCCACACGGCCGTCGCCAGCGTACAATAGTAATCTACCCGCATCAGCAAATACAATTTCAGGCTAAGAGTTACTTGAAATCGTCCCTTCTTTGGGTAACCACCTAATCCTCTTTAAGCCCTTTTTTAAAACTCAATCAATACATGCAAATCTCTAAAAGCATACTTTGAAAACATAATCTATAACATACTCTGAAAACATAATCTATAACATACTTTGAAAACATAATCTGTAACATACTCTGAGAATATAATCTGTTATGGCATAAATACATATGGTATCATCATACCATTGACTTGCAAGTCACATCTCTGAGCCATTATTAATCTGTAATAAATCTCTATTTCAAACACCAGTTTGGGACCACTTTTCAATAATTCAATTCAAAGAGACTCTTTCTCAAACCTCATGTAAATACATGCAATTCTTTCTTTCAAACACATGAATATATTTATGTCAAGAAATACCCTCTCAACAATTTCAAGTCATACACAAATGGTATAGTATCCTAAAAACATCTTCTAAATCACAAAACCATAATCTTTAATTTAGTACAAGAGAGGGAGTTCATAGTTTATGCTCTCAACCATCTTAAATCTCAAATTCCATACATATATATATACACGTAAATCAATTTAGCAGATAAGACCACAAGGTCAAAATAATAGTAACAATAAACCATTCGAAATATGTAATTTAGAACGTAGATTTCGAAACCCCTTTGAAATTCATGTATAAGAATCTTAAAGTCATGCTTTAATGGTTTTAAGCCCATGTAGTTTTTAGGATAAACCCCACGTACCTCTATTTCCGAAATCAATGGATTCTTCTTGAAGTCTACGACGCGAGGATTCCAAATCTCCAATTATCTTCTAAAACCCACGGTTAAATCTTGATTTATTTGGATTACTAATATGGAACCCTAGAGAGTGTTCTTGATGATTTCTGGTGCAAATATGGATAATGTGCTTAGTTGGGGTAAAAATCTCGTGTTTAAGCCGAATAGGGCGTGAGAAATACCTAAAACACCCTTAATGAGATGGAACTTAAATGCTAAAATTTCTAGGTACGTACTGCAGACCATGCGTCGCATGATATTTCCCACCGCACTGGAGCATAAGACGCATGCTATATCGCATGCTGCCACCATGCGTTGGAGCATACGACGCTTGCATATAGCATGATGCCATTGTTTTGGGCATCCAAACATGTCCTAAACGACGTCCAAAAATTATGAAACTCACCCAATACGTACAACAACCTTGCCCCATCATAATGCAACAAGAAAATCTAAAATTGGACGTTGGGAAGGTCAAAAATAAAATCCCTGAAGATGAAGATCTAAAAATGAGACTAAGTCTCTTTAATACTTAGAAAATTTTCAAGTCTAAGAGTACACTGCTAAGAGCTAAAACATGTACGACTTCTACGGGGCGTTACATTATCCCCCCCTTCGGATCATTCATCCCCGAATGATGATGCGGAATATAATCAAACACTATTTCAAGCATACTAAGGAGTAGAAGTATAAGACAAGGATTCGTACCTTCCGATTCATCATTCACCGGATCAAATAAATTTGGGTATCTATCTTTCATGTTATTTTCTGATTCCCACGTTGCTTCTTCAACTTTCTGATTTCTCCACACACTTTAACTGAGGCTATCTCTTTGCTCCTCAATCTCCTAACTTGGCGATCCAAAATTTCTACCGGTTCTTCTTCATAGGATAAAGAGTCTGTCACTTTGATTTCTTCTATAGGTAACACTAAGAGTGATCCCCAATGCACTTCTTCAACATAGACACATAAAATACCGAACGAACGGAACCCAAACTAGCAGGCAACTCTAACTCATATACAACTCCATCTATTCTCCTCAAAATCTGATATGGTCCTATATAGAGAGGACTCAACTTACCTTTCTTCCCAAATTGCATGACTCCCTTCATAGGAGAAAATTTTAGAAATACCCAATCACTAACCTCGAATTCTAGCTCTCTCCTCCTAACATCGACATAGGATTTCTGATGATTCTGAGCCATCTTAAGTTGTTCTATGATAAGTTTCACATCTTCTATTGCCCGATGAACAAGATTAGGCCCAAACATCTACATCTCACCTACTTCATACCATCCTATCGGAGACCTACATCTTCTCCCATACAATGCCTCAAACAGTGCCATCTTAATGCTAGAATGGAAACTGTTATTATACACAAACTCTATCAGTGGCAAGTGCTCTACCCAACTACCTTTAAAATCAATGATACAGCCCCTCAACATATCCTCAAGGGTCTGAATAGTGCACTCAGCCTGTCCATCAGTCTGGGGTGAAAAGCAGTGCTTAGGTTCACCTGGGTACCTAAACCTTTCTGAAAGGATCTCCAAAACTGAGAAGAAAACTGTGTACCTCGGTCGGATATGATGGACACAGGTGCCCCATGCAAACGAACTATTTCCACAATGAACAGTCTAGCATAATCCTCTCCTGAATAGTTAGTCTTGACAGGCAGAAAATGGGCTGACTTGGTCAGTCTATCTATAATCACACAAATAGAATCATACTAGTTTCGGGATTTCAGAAGTCCTGTAATGAAGTCCATATTAATCATCTATCACTTCCACAAGGACAAAGCTATCTCTTGGGAAGAACCACCTGGCCTCGTATGCTCTACTTTCACTTGTTAGCAATTCAAACACTTGGAAACAAAGTTAGCCATATCACGCTTCATATTATTCCACTAATACATAGTTTTTAGATTATGGTGCATCTTAGTAGAGCCTGGGTGAACAACATACCTCAAAGTGTGAGCTTCATCAAGGATTTTATTCCGCAAACTATCAACATCCGGCACATATAATCTACCCTGATATCTCAAAATACCATCCCCACCAATTTCAAAAGACATCACCTTTTGCTGACCCACATCTTTCTTGATTTGCATCAAGATGGGATCTTCAACCTGCTTCACTTTAACTTCTGTACAAAGGGAGACTTAGCTATCTCATGAACAACCATTCCCCTATCTTCGGAATCCAAGAGTCGCACTCCCACATTTCCAAGCCGGTGAAAATATTTCATGATTTCTCTCTTCCCTTCCTCAACATGAGAAAGACTGCCCATAGACAATCTACTAAGGGCATTGGTTGCGACATTTACCTTACTAGGATGATAGTGAAGGCTCATGTCATGGTCTTTTAGAAGCTCCATCCAATGCCTCTGCCTGAGATTTAGTTCTTTCTGCGAGAAAACATACTGCAAACTCTTGTGGTCAGTGAAAATATCAACATGCACCCCATAAAGATGATGCCTCCAAATTCTAAGCGCAAACACCACAACTTATAATTCCAAGTCATGAGTGGGGTAATTCCGCTCATGCACCTTTAACTACCTAGATTCATAAGCCACTACCTTACCATGCCGCATAAGTACACACCTAAGTCCCACACGAGGCGCATCACAGTACACAACAGAACCCTATCATGACCCAAACTAGGGCTTGGCCATGACGGACATCCAGAACCATGAAGGCACGGAACACCCTTCTCTATCTGGAAATCAAAGCACAACATTCGTATAAATAATGAAGATGCGGAATCATAATCTGCTACGGAAATATGGTCAATTCTGAATTTCAACATAAGGATGGAAAATTGAAAATCAACTACATCTATTAACATCTGACTCAGTCTGCGAAATCTCTACTATAAGGAATTCCGACAACTGTTTGAAACTGGGACAATGCCCCTAGTAGACCAAAACGGAAATAAGTAACATAATCTGAAAAGATAGGCCTTTCGAAATAGAGAAGGCTCACCAACTGGGCACTGCAACTCTGTCTGATAAGTGCTACTACTTTTTTGGACCCCTAGACTAAGCCTCAAAATTTGGAGGGAGGAGGGGGGGGGGGTCAATATAGATGTATTGGTATGCAAAGTAATCCAAAATAAAACTTTTATATAAGTGAAATAATGGGAGAGCATATTGTCAAAATATCATGCATGAATAGTTCCAAAACACATGGGCACTTTTCTGTAAAATTATAAATCATTCTGGGCAATGCAGTTCAGTTCTTCGTATTAATTCTGAGCTAGGTGGTTCTCCCCTACAATTCTAAAATCCCACAGGCTGTATGGAATCCACCATTAACTCGGCAGGGAAGCCCCCAATCCAAGTGTGCCGCAAGGGTTGGAGTTTCTATTCTGATGCGCGACATGGTACTAGGCCAGCATAAAATCCCTATGGAGGACATAATAACCGATCGACAAATCACAGTTTTGGGCAATGAGTTATCTGAACTCATGCCTTCTTCGGGGAACCACCTAACATCTCTTTGTGCCCATTTTTAACCATTTCTAAACATGCATTATTCTAGCTTTAACATCTGAAAATCTGAATTCGAACATGCATTCTATTCTGTTCTGAATTACCATGGCAATATCTGAGTTGGTGTCATCACACCAAGACTTGCAAGTCCTATTTCTAAGCCATAATGTATCATGCATAATTCTTTCATTAAAACATAGTTTAGACCACCCAAACATGCAAATAGTGTAAGAGATTTCATGTTCCGAAACACAAGTCAAAACTATGTAGAGATTATTCAAACATATGGTGGTCATGTGTTTTTGGCAAAACATGCTACTCTTCATTATATGTATTTTCAACAAGTATCAACATGCACAACCCTCTCTTTTGGATTCAAAAATTATACTCAAGTTGTAGCATTAATTAAGATATTTCATATCATGCTTTTCAATATACATTCAAAACAATCCACATTATAAGAAAATTGGGAAAATCATATCAAGAGAGGGATTCATGTGAGTCATGCTCTCAATTCATTCATAAATCATAAAACATATGCATACGTATATATATATATATATGTATTTCAAATCCATTTTGGGTAAGGCCTAAAGACCAAAACAATGTCATCAATACTTCTAAAACATATTTGTATTCGTGAATTCAAAAGTCCTTTTCTTAAAACATGATTTCTATGCCCATGAGATTTTTAGGAAAACCCCGTGTTCCTTGAATTAGGAATTCGATGGATGATTCTTGAAGCCTACGATTTGGGGATTCCAAACCGTTAATCAATTTTGAAAATCCACGGTTGAATCTTAAGGGATATTGATATTTTGGTTGAGACCCTAAGGGTTAGTTCTTGAGGGATTTGGAGAAAAGAGTGTATTTTGGTTGTTTTGGAAATAAATTTCGTGTTTATGGACTATATATGGGTGGGAAAAGGACCATTTTTGCCCCCAAAATGGAGTGTCACTTGGACCACAATGTATGCGGCGCACACCATAACGCATAAGCTAAGTTGTATGGTGCACACTTTATTACACACATTAGGTTGTGCGTCGCACACCTTATGGCATAAGTTAGGGTGTGCGTTGCACACCTTATGCTGGGCGACATACTCCACTTTCCAAAGCCATAACTTCTTCCTCGGGTGTTGGATTTTTAGGAAATTGGTATCGTGGAAAGATAATTCGAAGACCTTTCATTTGATATATAGTAGGCTCTTTAATTAAATATATACCAAGATTTATGGTCAATTGAATTTGACCCAAGTTTTGACGCTCACTAAAATTCAAACGATAGGAAAACTTTCAACTTGTCCTTGAGCTTGGGGACCTCTATGATCTAAATTCATGCTCAAATAGGTTTCCATACTACCTAATATATTAACACACTAAACTTGCATTGGATTTATGGCTTTTGGAACCTTTACGTGAAGGAAATGATGATTTTCGTTCTCGTCTGAAATGCGGGGTGTTACATTATCTCCCCCTTAGGATCATTCATCCCCGAATGATGGGTAGGAACGTTGAATCTTAACAGTATGGAATAACGCAGACATGATGTGTCTTCTAAGAAAGAATACACTGATCTGAAACATGACTATAAGACTGGAACTACTGATGTTCTGAATTCTTATACCGGACATGCTTATCCGATGCATGGATCTGTGACTGAGTTGTTCTCATGAATGCAGGACTAAATACACTGATAAGTTGAACTTTTTCTATTGAACATGCATTTCAAATGCATGCATATCCGACTGAACTGACGTCTGAACGTATGACTGAACACGCAATAATGACTGATACGAAACTTGTAATAAGAATCTATGCATGCAACTGAATGGGGTATCTCACCCTTGGGACACTATGTCCTTCTATAAATGCTCAATTCACTAAGATACTCAAGTAAATTGAGGCGATGCACTAGGCACCTACGAATTGAATCATAACTGAACATCTGGAATCTGAATCTAGTACATGACGCATGAACTGAGCTATACTCGCAACTACTAGTATACTCTATCTTGGAATAGTAAGATATCTGAGATTTTGGGTAGCATGATTAAATGAAAATACGAGAAAACAAGTCATGCGAATCTGACTGCTAAACTGATTTGCTGGCCACACAGACTGAACTATACTGGAAAATTATACTTAATCTAGAGTATCTCTTCAACACTCTCTCTAAAGAAGTTCTGGCAGTAATAGGGAGCCACGAATCTTGGGTATGGATTACATAAGACATCCAATTGAGGGAAATCACAACATTTACACTACTCTACAGTCTGGAATATAGACATATAACTCATAAATTAGGATTGAATTTCCAGGCCTTAGTCAACGCGACTTCTTACTTTAATGATTAGCACACTCGTCGAATACTCCCTTAACTATACAGTTACCCGTAGATACCACATTCATTCGATCCAACTTATTTTTTCTCGTATTTGCATTTATAAATCTTTCTACTAATGTCTATAGTAACTTAAATCCTCTTCACCGTGATCAAGCCTAACTCCAACTCGCAAAATACTACATGCCACTCAACGATACAGTAATGCCCCGGAAAATGGGTCCTGGAGCATCACACGGTGCTTGAGGCTACGAGTAGCCCCAAGCTAACCCTTTGAGCCATTTACATTCAGTTCACCACAAATCGACGGGGTTTCCATAAATAACCCTCAAATAATAACAGAGTAATCATCATCAAAGAAAAGAATTTCAGAAAGATAACAAAATAAAACTTATTAGTCAACTCCCAACATCTATACTAGTCTGACAAGCCTCTAAGAAAATCAATAAAGTCAGCGAGCCATTGAGAGATTCCCCAACTAACTGATACTCAGTTATCAAATGTAAACAATTCCGTGAAACCAACATCAGACATCACATCCTCAGAACATGAGGACACACCACAACAGAGGATGTAGAACAGCGTGCTCGAAGAATCACTGTCGAACCTGGAACTGACCACCTGAACCTACATTCCAAGAAAATACAGCCCACATCCAAAGATGTGGGTTAGTACCATTGAAAAGAATGGAGTATATGGGGGTGTATGCAGTTGTATAAACATCATCATCATAAATATTTATAAGAAATATGTAGGATGTATGAAAGACTGACATAGCCCAAAGAAAATCATCATAATCATGAGAGGATGAAATAAGTACAATAACACATGTGAGTCATCATATAATTTGTCAAGCACTTTCAGTTCATCAAGAATATCAATTCTCATAATGTAAATATCATTTAAAACTTTTGAAAGAATAACTTTCACAATTCCACTTTCAAATCACTTCACCATTCACCATAGACACAAGGAAACACACACACAGTGAGATTTCCTATAACCGACATAAACCATGTGAGCTACAAGGAGTCCAACGTACAACTCACGTTGGGGAGAGCCGTCCTATCCTTGCCATCGGAGTAGGACTATTGATATCAAATCCAAACAAACTAGTGATCACTATATAAATCAGCCTTAGGCTCACTCCTACAGGGGCACGTAGTTCTAGGGAAGTAAGGTCGCTTTATACCTCCCACTCGGTGCTAAAGAATTCTCTCGGACTTAGCTTAGATCATTTCAAAGACAATCCACAACAAAACAATTTCAATAATATGTAAATATACATTGGGAGCCATCATGCTTTCCATCTATCAAAATCAACCACGTTGTGGATTTCTTTCACACTCGAGTTCAAAACAACTCCATTAAGACCAAAAGGTCAAATCATTCAAAATATCTCAAATATTCAACATCAACGTGCTTATAACACAAACTTTCTAAAAAAAACACAATTTCCAATGGGGTTTCACGACCCAAATATCAAAATCATGATAAATATCATTCAAGATTCATGCTTTATATCACCACGCATGTAAATTCATCTTTCAAAATCATAAACATCAAGATTTTGTAATAATCATCATAAGATATGGGTTCATACTTCAAATTCATAAAAATCAAATAAAAATCATGCCTTTGTAAAGAAAATTACTTTTGGGCACAATAACGAAAGAGAGTTCTTGTTGAAAAACCCCACATACCTTTAATGATGAACTTTAGATCGATACTCATTTTTGAGATGTTAATCGTGCCTTTGAATGATGGTTCTTAGAGGTTCTTGAAGTTGGATGTAGGAGCTTAAGGTTTTATTTTTGAGGGAGTTTGATGAAATATAACATATAATGCTTCTAATAGGCTTTAATATAGGGTTTGGATGGATTTTGGGTGAGGGGGAATGACCAAAACGCCCCTAAAAATCAAAAAAATTCTCGAATCTGTCCTTTGGTGGACTGTTTTGATAATCTGAAGTAGATCAACCATAACGTTTTACTCCGATATTTAAATTGCATGAAACCAATTTCACTAGAAATAGTACTCTCATATATTTCCTTTGATATATAGTATCTCACCTAGATCATTGTGTACGAGGAGTTATGATTGTTTGAAGTTGACCCCAAAATACACTTTTGATAGGCTGAAGTAGATCGACCATAACTTTTTTCTTCGATAGAAAAATTGGATGAAACTAATTTCATTGGAAAGAGGACTCGTAGAGATTTCCGTTGATATACAGTAGATCACCCAGATCATTATGTACAAGGAGTTATGATCGTTTCAAGTTAGAGCAAAAATACGCCAGGCCTCAATACATTTTCCTGCACGTTGTACTGTTTACTACTATTCATGGTTCGATCGGAATGTTCATAACTTGTCGCTTGGACGTCCGTTTTGGATGATCCATATATCGTTGGAAAGATTATTCGATACTCTACGCAATGGTGGGTCATAATCTAAGACATTTCACATGGAAAATTTATAATTCATTCTAGAAGATAGAAGCCAACACGTTTACGCACAAAATTTCAACGAAAAAATTCCCGGGGTATTACATCATCACCCCTTGGAAACATTCATCCTCGAATGATGATAGAGATGCCAAGATTAGATAGGGAACAGAGAATAAAGCTAAAACTATTCGTTAGACTCATCACCACATCGTTTCTCACTCCGAATGCAACATAGAATGCAGAAATTCAAGAAACTATAGCTGAACACATAATAAGTGATAGCTGAACTGCTGCAACTTTTATCAAAAGTGCATGATTTAGGAAAGAACGGTACATTTAGCTTGATCGGAGTAAGCGGAAATTAGGTGCGGGTACTTGGATCGCATATCCGCCTCATCTTCCCAAGTTGCACCCTCAACAGATTGGTTTCGCCACAACAGCTTGACCAAGGGAACTTCTTTGTTCCTTAGTCTTCGGACACTGAAATCAAGAATCTCAACAGGAATCTCATCAAAAGAAAGATTTTCTTGAATGTCAGCACTCACAGAGGAATCCACTACCACAGCATAGCTAATATGCTTTCTAAGCATGGAGACATGGAATATTGGATGAACAGAGGACAACTCGGAAGGCAACTTGACTTCATAAGCTACCTTACCAACACGGCTAAGAATTTTGTAAGGACCAACATAACGGGGACTAAGCTTCCCCTTCTTTCCGAATCTCTTCACCCCCCTCATGGGTTAAATTTTCAGATACACTAGGTCACCAACTTCAAACTCAAGGTCTCTCCTTCTAACATCCGCATATGACTTCTGATGACTCCGTGTAGTTTTCAACGTTTCCCTAATCAACTTAACTTTTTCCATAGCCTCAAATAATGAATCAGGACCACTCACAACCGCTTCACCTACCTCGAACCAACCTATGGGTGATCTACACTTCCTCCCATATAAGGCTTCAAACGGAGCCATGCCAATACTAGAGTGGAAACTATTATCGTAAGCAAACTCTATCAATGGTAAGTGATATGAACCAGAAAAGCAGCTGACCGTAGCCAAAACTCACACTTACTAAACTTGGCAAACAACTTGTGATCTCTAAGGGTTTGCAAGACAGTTCAGAGATGATCAGAATGTTCATCCTCACTACGGGAGTACACCAGTAATCATCGATGAACACTATGACAAACATATCCAGATATGATCTGAACACTCGATTCATGAGGTCCATGAAAGCGGCTGGGGAATTAGTTAACCCGAAAGACATAACAAAAAACTCAAAATGGCCATAATAAGTTCGTAAAGTAGTTTTCGAGATGTCCACTCCCAAACTTTGAGTTGATGATAGCCGGAACGAAGGTCTACCTTTGAGAAATAACTTGCACCTTGCAATTGATCAAACAAATCATCTATTCTCGAAAGGGGGTACTTATTTTTGATGGTGACTTTATTCAGTTGGCGGTAATCAATGCACATACGCAAAGAGCCATCTTTGTTTCTCACAAACAACACAGGAGCACCCCAAAGAGAAACTCTGGGCCTTATGAAACCCTTATCTAGTAGATCTTTGAGTTGCTCTTTCAACTCCTTAAGTTCTGCAGGGGCCATACGGTAAGGAGAAATAGAAATGAGCTGAGTATCGGGAAGAAGATCAATCCCGAACTCTATCTCTCTATTAGGAGGTATCCCTGGGAGATCATCTGGAAAGACATCAGAAAACTCATTGACGATGTTAACAGACTGGAGAGTTGGAGTCTCAGACTTAGTGTCTTTAACTCTAACCAAATGGTAAATACACCCCTTGGAAATAAGCTTTCTAGCTTTGAGGTAAGAGATAAAATGACTCTTGGGTGACACAGAATTCCCAGACTACTCAAACAGGGCTGCACCCAGAAACTAAAACTTGACCACTCGGGTTCGACCATCAATAGAGGCATATTTCTAAAAGAGAAGAGCATGAATCAATAACAGAGAGAGACACTTTAAGCACGATAGGCTTCTGAAAGAAAGAATCACACTTTTTCCTAAAACGTCTTGTAGCCTCTTGCTTATAGATGTGGCATGCTACATCGATGATCAAGACTCTACTTAAAACCTTAGGCTCTGATACCAAGTTTGTAACACCCCAAAAAATGGGTCCCGGATCTCACACGGTGCTTGAGGCTACGAGTAGCCCCAAGCTAACCCTTTGAGCCATTTTCATTTAGTTTAACACAAATCAATGGGGTTTCCATAAATAACCCTCAAATATCAACAGAGTAATCATCATCCAAGAATAAAATTCTTTTATTCTTGG